>NC_079519.1:4297649-4358567 GCF_000801105.2 Raphanus sativus | reverse complement strand
TGTACTTCTCAGACTTTTGGCTTCCTCATATTTTCTATCGCCGACTTCAAATCCATGTTTTTCTAACATCGTCAAAGTCCAGATGCTAAGAATCCGGGAAGCACATAAGAAGGTAATTCCGGCGGAAAATAATTGGTTCTTAGTTCTTTCTCCTGGATTATATATTTGACATCAGACAAACAAATTCATTTGTTTTCATCAAATTTGACAGTTGAAAGTTGAAACTGATGCAAAATTCATTTGTTTTCAACACATGTATAAGGAAGGGTCAATGTAATTTGTCAGTGGGTTTGACGGGTTACAGCACTGAGGGCCTGAAGATTTAGACGATAGATTCAAACGATGCAGATGGAGTGACTGAGATGAAATTAGAATCGCTGAAGCCTGAGGGATAACTTTGTCCTTGGTGGTATGTTACTTCTGCCATATCTCTTTTAAAATGCATTTTTGAATAACGTATTTTTATTGTTTGATACTGAAATTGATTTATGGTGATGGCACTATGAGTTACTAGATGAGCTGATTAAGTTTTGGGTACCCTCAGTATACGGAAACAAGGTTAGGGAATGTTTTCTATGTGTTTAGATACAGAGGAATAAGGGTATCATGCGAAAGGACCATCAAAAGTTCTCAAGAAACTTAAGGAAAAGGTAAAATAAGATGAAGACTGTTCTTACTAAACATAGACATGGTCGTGAGCATGATCGTGGAGAACAACATATCCCCGACGATCACGATCTTGACAAGGAAGATGCTGACTGAAGATTACGAAGTAGGCCAAATTGGCCAACAAGTTCACAGTGGTGCACCAAAGTATGTTCATTCCTTACCTTACTGCACGTTCTCTACCAGTTACGTTTTGGTATTTACGGTTTATTGGATTCGTGTTGGCAGCATGAGGAAAGCTCATCACATTCAGGAGATAGTTCCTCCAGGCACGAAGGCTTTTCCTGCCGTGGCTACTTCCCCCACTAAAGTCTCTGAGCCAATCAAAGCAGTGAAACCAGTACGAGGCCCCAATACCTCTCACGGACACGAAGCTCTGCCTCATCATGCAAGACCCTTAGGTGTGTCAGAAAATAAGAAAAAGAGGCGTTCCTACAATGACGACGTATAACATGCCCGTGTCTTCGCTCACTCTGACAGAAAATGCCACTAGAACGTTAGTTCTTGGTGAATAACTTAGAGTATGAACAATTTAGAGTCAACATCGAGAGATACAGAGGATTGGAAGAAGGGACGGCTGCTCAGGTCTGGGTGGGATGTCGAATTATCAGTCCAAAGTCACGTTTCCCACCGGAAAAAGTAATAGCTTTCCACCCACGTTTTAGGGTTCTAAATAAGGGTTTTCTTTAATCCATGTTGTTTCTGTATCTTAACTGGTGGAGAAGTTGGAGCAGCACAGCTCTTCCGCGGAGGAAAGGAAAATGTGATGATATTCAACTAAGCTCCTGGAAGAGATAGGGATATAGTACAAGAAGAATGAAGTGAGTGCTTTTTTTTACCTGAGTGGCTTTTGTTTTCAAGCTAAAAAGCATTTTATCCATCTGATTTTTTTTTTAGTTTCTGAAACGTAGGCACCGTCATTATTGGTGAAAAGTGAAATACCGCAAACAAGGCACACGACTTCTAATGGCAACCGTTCGGATTGGAAAGTGTGTTTCACCGTCAAATAAATACCAGTTATTGACTTGCATAGATCTTGAGGCTGAGATGAAAAGGTCAAAGCTTGAACTCAAGCAAACCATAGACATGTATGCCCTAGCTTCCAAAGAAGCACTAAAAGGTGGAAATATAGGTGTGAAGGAGAGGTAGTTGGTGATGACTAAGCTCATCTTACTTCATCTAATACTTTGAAGTTGAAGTAGTTGTCGAACTTAAATATATGTGTGAAGGAAAATAGTTGATGATGACTAAAGTCAGGCAAACCATGGACATGTATGGCCTAGCTTCCTAGACACGTTTTCTAGGATGAAGTATAATGTTGTTACAGTTGTTTATCGAGTGAGCAAACCAAAACCAAATAAAAACATGTTCCAAAAATGTTTACAAACAATGTTCTTTCTATTTTTACTAATACATGAAAATGTTTTTAATTGATATAATATATTTATAATTATGTTTGTAAAATTTATGTTTTACGAGGTCAATGCTAAAAACAATTTTCTAAAAATTAACCTTTTAGAAAAAATATTCAATATCATATATAACTTACAAAAGAAAGTAAATAAATAGTGAAAGTTGTTATGAAATAGTTAAAATTGATGTTACATATAATTGAGAACAAATTAAGCATTTCAAAAAAAAAATTAAAATTGTTTTTAATGGTAACCAAGAATATTTTGTAAGTATTGTAACAGAAAATGTAAGGTTATTGTATTGAATTTAGTATATTTTTTTAAAAATGCTAAAATAAGAAACTTAATCATGATTTTAATATTGATATGAAATATATATAATTGCATAGTCAAACAAAAAAATAATGTAAAACAGCCGGATAAAAAAAACAATACAAAATTAGATAACTTATGTTAAAGCCTAATAAAACAGACTTTGAATTTCTACAGCAAACCTAAGCAACGGATAAAATGATAAAATGGAAAAAAAAATCATTTCAACAAAAAGCAAATATTAAAAAAATATATAATGAAACAAATTTCTACGTATAGCATAAACTTACCCTAGAATTAAAAAAATCATGTCAAGCAAATATTCATGTAATTTTTAAACTAATATGAATCTTTTTAATTAGTAACAATCATTACTAAATGTTTACTCTGATTAATTAATTATTTACTCTGAAAAATAGAGAATAATGAAGATTATTGTTACTTTAATTTAAAACAACCATGATTATTAAAAATAACAATAAGATCCCAAAACTTTATTAATTATTTATTTTTTTAATAAAATAATTTTTAAACTACAATGTTTTTGTTGCCGTTATTGTAAAAATAAATACACTCTTTTTCAAGAAAAATAATACAAATTCATATAAAAACTTTTAATAGTAACTTCCCGCCCGTATGGCGGACCGACCCTAGTTTTTATATATAATGCAGATGCTTAAAAAGGTTTTAGTTACCTGTGTCATCATGGCGCATTTTCCACTCTGGTAACTGATCTAGAGAATTCTTGAACTAAGCGACTAAATTCAATGTATCTAAACGTGAAGTATCGGAAAATGATTTTCCAATACCATATGATTGAAGACAAAACATATAAAGATAAGGTCTTTTCACCCCCGAGCTTAAAACCAGCATGAGAGGCCTATTGAGAAGAGCCTTTGTGTAACCTAAAACCAAAAGATCGTTCATCTCAAACCAAAAGACTATAAAGCATATCATCAGTATTCACACGCACATACACAAACACAAACCGTATCTCTCTCTTTAGTTAAAACTCAAATACAAAAAGAAAGAAAAAAAAGAAAATCTCATCTGTCCATTGAACCATAACCAGTTTTGGTTCAATGAACTTTCTTCAACAGTCTGGCAGCGAGTTCGCAGAAGCGTATGGAGAGAAAGTTCCTGCTGACTCACTGTAACGCAGAGGATTCAACGGATGATTCGATGACGACCCGACTAGTCCAGGTGAAGCACTGATCGGGCTAGGCCTATACGGTGACATGTACCTGCTAGCGTTGAGAGGTGACAGAGTCGGGTAGTTAAACGACTGCGGAGAAGCCATGTACGATCTCTGCGACGGCGATGGAGAAGCTCCCTGGTGTCTGAGATCCATCGAGCTTCGACTCACGCTTATCGGAGGAGATCTCCTTAGAGAGGAAGACCTGAAGGACTGTCTGATGTAGGAAGAGCTCGCGTGTGCGGGAGAGAAGGAGATTGAAGTTGGTAATGATCCCATGGAAGGACCGATTAACATTGCTGATGATCTGAATGAAGATAGAGCAGAGGAAGATCGGAAAGACGACGAGGCGGACGAGAGCAGCGGTGTGCTCTCCGAAGCTGGGGGCTCCCCGTTGGCTGTTCTCGCGTCTCGTTTGCACACGGGGCAGAACGTTCTCCATGAGGTTAGCCACGAGTCAACACACACCGCGTGAAACTCTTGCAAACACACACAAAAGAGAGAGAATCAAGACTTGGTTTCTATATAACACAAATGTTGATTAGTTTATATACTCACTATGACGGCAAGGTAAGAGCCTGAGCTTGTCTCCGACGTTGTAGTCTTCGAGGCAGATAGCGCAAGTGAACGCGGTCGTGTTGTCTTCGTGGAACGAAGTGAAGATTAGACTCGGCATCGCTTTCACCAAGCGGCGGCTCATGCCGTGAAACTCTCTGACTCTAGAGGAGGAGCGAGATGTACGCCTTCTTATCCGATGCCTACGGACGAAGAAACAAGTGGCGAGAACAGCTGACATTGCTAACAGAGAGATGAATGAGACGGCCATGATGGACCAAGCAGAGTTCTCGAAGCTAGGAAGGAGATACACTTTGGTATCAGACAACCCCGCGAACTCCTTTAACGCATCTCCCGTCTCTTTGGTAACGAAAACCGCATGAATCTTGATGCCTCCCGAGTTACCTGCCACTGTACAAAACTCACAATCCATTAAAATGTTATGAAGATCAAAGACAGTAACATAGAAGATTCTTATTACTTGCTATCAAGGTTCCACGGTCTTCGTTGTCGTGTATAATAGCAGCTTTGAAACCAGCTCTCTGTGCTTTTCTGACTTTATCTTCGAAACTACAACCTCCTCTAACGATCAACACGAAAGGGGAAGTAGTACCGTTAGAGCTCTGTTCTGGCTTATTCATCAAGTTAGAGCACGCGTCAAAAGGCTCAGCCACATAAAGCAACCCAATTTCACCAGCTGCCTTAACAGATGGAGCTGCACAAATTAAAAAAAAAAAGGAAGAAACTTTAAATCATTTCGATCGATTCTACGTTGACCCAAAATTCAAAAAAAAATAAACGGACCGAAGTTAGCTTCGATGTCGTCGAAAGAGCGAGTGATGTTGTTCCTGATGAGAATGAGTTTGGCTGAAGAAAGGGTGAAGACGTGGAGGAAGAGTAGGAGAAGAAGCACCAGGGGACGATTCATCATTGTCTTCTTCCTTGGCAGATTGAAACAAACGGTGGAAAAAAAAAGTTTTAATCTTTGCTGGGGAAAATCTGATCGCGATTAAAGGGATTTTTTTTTCTTTTCAGACGATTGACACGTCAGCTTCCATTAAGAGCAGAGACTCTAAACCATGTCGGAAGATTTTTAAGGAAAGAGAGAGACTCAGATCGTTGAATACGAGAAACTATTAGGGTTCTTGAGGAGAGAGAGAGACAGAGAGAGAAGAACTAGAATTGTCGGAAGTAATAATATCTGGAAATCTCTGATTCGAGCTTTTGGTTAGGTTTTGTTTTGGCATTTTTATTATTATTATTCGAATCTAAACGGATAAATGATTGAAAGTTTAGTGTAAAGACAGATTATAGGGGTGACTCATCAAGATGTGCTCATGGTTTTATTTTGTGGATCCACTGGTTCGTTCGTTGGTTTGCCATTACCACTCAATTCTTTATTTTATGCAGTTTTTTTCTAACAACATTTATGCAGTTTATTTTATTTTTAAGAAAAACTCCCAAGCTTCGTTATCTATACTATTAAAAGAGAAGCAGTCTTACCATAATATTTGACTAATAATACATAACCTAAAATTTCTCTAACAATAATTTAGTCCATTCTTTCATTTATTAGACTACATCCTTTTGTCCGTGCAAAAGTTAAACGATATGTACACTTTTATTTAACTGGAAAACTAGATTAGTACCCGCCCTAAAGGGCGGAAATTGATTTGTCAAATTTCAATAAGTAATATATGGTATATATAATATGTGTATATAATATTATATATATTTTGTGTAACATTTATATATATATATATATACATATTAGACATATATATAATATTTTATAAAATATATATAGAATTTAATAGTGTTATAATTTGTGTTGTACTTGTTATTAGTTTGTATTTAATCTTCTTTCATTTTTAGTATAATAATTTGCCTTGTCACACCTTTTATCTTTTAACTTATACACATTGTTATGCTTTTTTCAAAAAAAAAATTTATACACATAGTCTCGTAAAATGTAATATATAAAGAAACATATTTAAAAAATCTACTGGCCATATGCCACCATTATTTGGTTGTTTGAACAAAAAAAAATCATGTTCTTGCATAACTGTGTATGTTGTGATATGATGTAGGTGAAGAATAAATATATGGAAGTAAAGTTAGTGATACGAACATGAGCCTATGTTGGTCTATGCCACATTATTTGGTTTTTGGAAGATCAATGAGCATAAGTATACACGGTCTTTGTATGTTTACGTTGTAAATGAGTCGGATATTTTTTCTCTTATGTCTGGAATGATATGAAACTCGTTGATTTAAGAGTGGTTCAGTTTTATATGATCTAATTATATTAAGAGATTAACCAAAATATTATAAAAGTGTTACTGGTTAGGTTTAACTAATCTATGTTGGTTAAGATTTGGTTTAATTTAAGTTGGTAGGTTGCATTGTATAGGAGGCATGATATATTCTAGCAACAACTATGAAAGAGTCCAAAATTTAAATGAGAACTTCAAATAGTAGATAATCCCTAAATTAATAGATTAGATATCACACGAAAATGATATAACAGTATGCTTTATATACGATTTTTTTTTTGCCAGATCATATATCAATACAAGACAAACAATATCAATCGTTTGATCCAGTTGCCAAAAATAAAAAATAAAAAATCAATTGTTTAATCCAGCAACTATGTAACAGTAAACTACATCCTACCTATATTTATGTAGACTATATATCTCATCTTTAGGTCCAGGTCTTTTCGTGTATTTAGAATAAAAAAAAAGATTTGACATATCTAAAAATCTAAAAGTAGCCAAAACACGAAAAATACTTGAAATCCCAAAAAAAATTCTGAAATATTCAAATATCTAAAAATTCAAAATCTTATTCGAAATCTGGTCCGATATACCAAAAATACTCAAATTTATCTGAATACCCAAAATATTTTTTAAAAAATTTTGAAATTTTACTCAAAACCTAACTATTATCGTAAACCCAAACCCAAAACTTTTTTAAAAAATATCCGTAATACCGGAAATATTTGAAATATCTAAACATACTTAATATACAAAATAATTCTGACCTGGATCTCAAGTAGGACCCGAACACAAACAAAGATTCGTGGGTCCAGAAAGATACCCAGGTAATTTTCTCAGGATCCGGACCTAAACCAAATCTAAGAAAAAGTTATATAAGATTGTACATATAAAATCTCAAATAAACTAATTAATAAAATATATAAAAGTTATATCTTGAGAAAATTATATAAAAGTTATAAAAGTTATATATTTTTCAATATAACATGACTTTGTATAATATAATCCGAAAATCTATACTTTCGAAACGCGAATCAAAATATACAAAATCCTAAAATACTAATTCATATCAAATTCTATTTATAACCTAACGAAATCCGCGCTTTTAAAGCGTGGATCAAAATCTAGTTGATGATTTAAGACTGCAATTTTGACCGGAATATTTACTTCTGAGTTTTTTTATTTATTTTTAATTAACTACTTAAATATTTTCGTGTCACTTATGCATCATGCATCACTTATGCATTATGCAACTGCAATTATGCATCATTTCCAAATCTAGACTTGCATTATTTATATTGTGGAACAAACATAAAATTAAATATATCAAATGTCTGGTCTCTTTCTAAATTTTAAAGATATATGATCTTGCCAAAAAAAAATAGAATATCATCAAAGTTGTTTCAAATGTATTGTTTGTATCATTAAAATTTTCTGAATCAAATTCTTTTATTTTCTAAATCCAATTTTTTTTTTCTTTTTTCAGCATCCAAATTATATTATAATATTATTTTTCGTAAACATATTTGATTATAAAATTTTATTCTGGATACTTTTCTGAAATAATTGTTTTAAATATAAATTGAACAGAAGATGAGCCGATTGAAACCACCGTGGTTGTAAGGTCTAATAAATACGTAGTTGGTTTATAGGTTAAAGAAACTAAAATTGTCTCGGCTTTATTACTATATATATCATCTACTTGGTACTGGGTGCATGTTAGGTGTTATCCTTGATTCTTATTGAATAAACAGTCAACCTCTAGATGTGGAAGGTTGTACTCATACATCTTTTGTAACTTTGAACTAATTCTCTGGATAACTCTTATTTGTTTGTTAATTCTTGTAGACAACAGGACATGATGGTCCCCCGTTCTATCAGAAATATCATTATTAGTTTTAAATTTTTAATAATCTATCCACAAAAAAACCATGATACACATATGATTAGCTTGCTTCTTCGGTTCTTCGGTTCTTCCTATTGGTTTTGATAGTACTGACTATTATTAAGAGTTCAAAGAGTGTGAACCTTTTGAAATAAAATCTTTTATTAATTCACTTGTATTTTAAAAACGTTTTAAACATTTACCGATTTTATTTGTTATGACAATAACCATATTATCTTTAGAAATCTTTGAAACAAATTATCAAAAATTAACTGCTACTGGACCTTTTTGGTTGGGCCTTTTCTTAGATCAGCCTCATCCAAGCCCGTGAAGTAGACGAATCATTAATTGAAATACTGTATGACGTATGACGTATAGAGGATGTCAAAACGGCCCATCTAAAAACAAACAAAAGCCCAGAAACAGGTAAAACGTATTCGTTCTTGCCTAAGTGGTGTGAATTTTGATTCCTCTTATTTTGTTCCACATGCGACACAATGAATTTTTGTTTTCTGTAATATGCAATGTAATCAGTTTGATCAAAATTGATGTGGATTTGTGTCAGGTGGATCTATTGCTCTTATGGTCATGTTTTTGAGTCTTGACTGTGTAAAATAATTAGTGTGCCTTATGGATGTGTTCGCCGGCGTGTCTATAATTGGTCCAGTTTCTAGTAATTAGAAGAAAACACCTTTGTAAAACTAAATTCTGGTTGTCTGCTTTCTCATTTAAGATCCGTGACCGTGTCCGTGACTAACAAACTAACGGGGATTAGGATTCCTCCAATGTCTACCGATACATTTAACAGCATTCTCTCATAAGTGGATCACTAATCATAACTTTTTCGAACCTTTTAGTGTGATGTGATCGATACAGAATCTCTTAAGGTTATGGCTTTTGCCTTTTGGTTCGATACTCTTGGGGATTACAACATTTTATACGTATGTATATATAGGAGTTGACATGTGTTATAAGCTTAACGTGGGAGATCCACTCACATGTTATCGTATCGGACGATCTTTTAATCATTATGGTATTAAATCGTGATGCTTACGTTTGTGAAGGCTCAAAAGGAAAGAAAAAACAAAGCATTAGACCATCTCCAATGGAGTATCTAGGAAGGTTCTATGTCATGATTCTATCTAATTATATGCTCAAAATTAAATCAAAAGAGGAAAAATAAATAGATATAATTTTAAAAATAGAACTTTTGAAACCAATTCTAAGTTAATACATGTCACTTTATGATTAGTTAGTATTTTTAAGAAAAAATACTATTTTTGTTTTTATTTCGCGGAAAAATTTGTTTGGTCCTTTTTTTTTCTTGGTAGATTCAACAAAAAGATTGAGCTCAGTAATCAATATGATCCCTCTTGGTTGAACCCGGGATTGCAGAGAACCCCGCCCGTGTTTAAACCCTTGGACGAGAGATCTCCGGCAGCCATGTACCGATGTACGACGGAGGTAAGTTTCTTCTTCAAACTTTTATATGCGTCTTTTTTCATCACTTGAGTTCAAGTCTGAATTTTTTCGTGTAGGGGTTGTTTCACAGACGAAGTGTCAGCTATTGTGGTTGACTTAGCTTCTAGGCTGGTTACGCCGGCGAAGTTGTAAGATGCTCTCAAGGCCGTTTTCCCTTCCTTAAAGCTTTTTTTTCCATCTTTTGCGCTTTTTGTCGTTTTGATGGCAATTCGAACTCGATTTCGTTATCGCAACATACATGAATAATTGAAAAATGATTTGGTTGAACATATATGACGTAAATTTTGTACAAAGCAAAATGACTATTAATCGTTTAGTTTTGTTTATGATTTCTCAAAATCTATGTTATATGTTTTATGTCAAGTTAATTTAAACTTTATGTAATTCAATAATTACAAGTTTTTTATTATAGAGTGTGATGCAAGTAATCTATTATTACAAATTTTTGAAACTTAAAACCTTTAATTGGTTCTATCATTGGAGGGATTAAAACTAAACAAGTATACAGAATTTTTAATTTGATTATTTTCAGTTAAAAAAAAATTAGAACTCTAAGATCATATCTATTGTTGGAGATTGTCTTAGTACATACATTTATCTTGCATCTCAATATTTATATTCATTCCAATTTCAAACATAACATAAAATACTTTATATTAGTATTTTTCTATATTAATTTCTTTGTATCGTTTTCTTATAAATCATATTCCTGACTACGTAACATCTAATAAATGTTGATAAAATGACAATAAATTATTTATTTTTATTTTTTGGAACACTGAAAATAAATTAAATATTATAAACAAAATAGATGCTAAAGTATGTAGTCTAGTGGTTTATCTTATGCATACGAACTAGTGATTTAAGTTAGTCCAGTCAAGTATTATCATCTAAATTCGAATCCGTATGTAACATAATAAAGTATATACAAATTAATCTTATGAAACAGTATAAGTATTGTATTGTTAACCGGCCTAGCTTCTTTATTATCACTATCGAGACTAGAGACACTTTCATAAATGCAAGCAATTCAAGATTACTAACGTTATTATAAATAATCACCGGCTTGTGTTGTACAAAATACTCCTTGGTGACAGAATAATATCAGCTTGTTTGTTGCTCAAGACTCTTGATTAAAACTGTGCTTTTCACAGAAAAAAACTGTGCTTTCGGATTTGATGCATTCACAAATTAAATGGATTCCGATTCGTATGCCTCATCTACATTGCATATATAGTATATTGTTTTCCATGTGCGAAGAAGACATAATGGTAGATGCTGATAATGGTGTCTTTAGTCTCAAGCTACATCTCAATCACTTATAGGGGTCCATCTTGTCTCATCCCATATTCATTTATCAGTTTCAATTATGCACATGCCCACGCTCACACATATACGTTAGTGCTAGATATTTGCATATACATAAGTGAAAGTAATCACTGTTTAATATATATCTTTTTAAAATTCTGAAATGAAAAAGTTACAAAAATAAACTTCATATGTGATGGTTTCATCAAATTTGAAAGAGACGACAAATTAAAATGTGCTCTTGATACATTTTTGTGGTTTTTCTTTAAAAGCGAGTGTTATAATTCTTTTTTTTTTGGCATCAGCGAGTGTTATAATATTTGGAGATAACTCAATAATGTAAAAGTACACACGCGAATACAAGGCAGACAATGATGAAAAGCAATGTTCATATTCATTTGTTTCTACTAATATTATTAGAAGTTGGTCATCATTTATATCCCACTTAACTTTAGGTTCTTTGGTTCCCCACTAATATCTTTCAGTGCTCCAACTCCAAACTTAGAATTAACGAAAACAGGTAAACGAATTCTCTAGTTAATTATTTGATTCTCTTACATATCAAACTACTTTTCATGTGAATATCTTAAACCTACTTGTGGTGTGTAAGAAAACTTATTAGACTTGACCTAAGATAAAAAAAAAAGTAGTTATTCCCTTCGAACATTCATACATTTTGTATTATACATATAAAGTTTTTGTATATTGGATTTATGGATATTCAATATGAAAAACTATTCATATATTTAGTAGTTCTGTATACTCGATTCACTCCGACCGATCATTAATATCCTGACAATATTTTGGTATATCTTCAAAAAAATTACTATGTAGCACCAAATGTCCAATGTGTGAATATCTGATTACGTACCGTACGTAGTTTTTAATTCTGAAAATATGTAAATGTTTTAAAGTGTTAAGAAGATTGAATTTTAAGACTTTTAAGCATAAGAAAATCGTCCATATTTTGTAAGTTCAAGGTGTTGGTATTTGTGCGTCGGCTACTGACCTTGCACTATGATTGATGATACGAATATGAATTAAATACAAAGAGGAGATAAAATGGAACGATCTTATGATAAATAAAAATTAAAATTAAGTTGTACGCTAAACCAAACAATTTGATATAAACTGTTCCTAATCTATCTTAAGTTTGATCAAGACATATTAACTACAGCGTGGGACATAAATGTGAACGAGTACTCAAATATTACATCATGTGAGTTGCGTATCAGTCAGGCGCAAAAACAATATTTTGAATACTATTGGATTTTATGAGATTTTCCCGTATCAATCTAGTGTTTTAAAAATTATGAAAATAAAAATCAATAAATGATCGATAATGTGGTATAAATTGGATATTTTTTCCATGGAATATATTTTGATGTCCAAATAAAGGAACACGGAGTCAGTTAATCCCAAACAAGCCACAACAGTATCTTCATAAAAATAAATAAGAATCTCCATATAAGAACCTTTTATTCATATTAAAGAGTATAATATACTTAGTCTATATAATATTATTTTCTTCAAATAGTTATAGAAGTGTATGAATTTTCTTTTATTTTATTTTATAACATTTTTACAATTTTAGGCAAATTTTAAAATTTATTTTATCTTTATTACTATATACCCTGCATTCTAGATTATGATTAATTAAATAAATGTTATTAAATAATAAATAATGTTTTCCATATTGGAAATAGTATATATTTTCTTCAACTTTGTACCAGAAATTGTAGTACATAAATACAAAAGATAAATTTTAGAGCAACCACAATGGTGTAGTGTTCTCATTGGATTTTTAGATGAATAGTGTTTTACATTTTAATATAACTGAATTTCTGGTTTATGTTTTAATTTTTTTTTTTAAATAAGTCATTTAAAAGAAAACATGTTAGTATTTAAAAGAATCTGGTTTGAGAAATTGTTGTATCTTTCTCCTATTTTTTTAGATTTCTAATAATATATTTTCATTAATAATCAACCCAAATGGGAAAACCGGAAAAAGACAGAATTTTTTTTTAATATTGCATACTACAGTACTTAAATATCTCTTTTGAATATATAATAGAATAGAGTGTACAAGACATGCATGCATGGTTAACCACCAACCCTTTTATTATTTTGTTAATTTGTTTGCCGTGTCCCAACACCAAAAATGAAAGATCAAAGATCCATTTAGAGACTTAAAGAAAAAACAAACTAGAGAATTATCATTACTAAATATATAATACAACTCAATTCACCAGCACGCTAAACTATCAGCAGTTTCTAAATGGTGAAAAACAACAAAATAAAAGATCAGTGCGTACAAACTCGTCCACGTCTAGAAGCATATATAACAAATTAATCAATGTTATTTTGTATGTACTTGCACATATAGCTTAGCTTGCTCTCACATGGGATGGGATTGGAAACTAGCTAGAGAGATCGCAGAACCTTCAGTCTTGGTTACTTCCACCGAACTGAAATTTTTTTTTTTTTAACTAAAAGGGTTAAACCCGGGTCAATGATGACACAAGCCTAACCCCCGGGTGGAAGTACAGCCCACGGATAAATTCTTTTCTAGGCATTCAAATGAGTCGAAAGCAATAACTCATATCCGTGTGGTCGGTGGGATTTGAACCCGGATTCGCCGTATTGGGTTTCTCAATTCCCTCAAGCGCCACTAGATGACTACCACCGATTCACCAAACTGAAATTATTGCAGAAAAGAAAATAGTTTTAAAAATGTTATCACACATGTAAGTAAATAACTAAATCTTCCTACTCTACCATCGAAGAAGTTTTTTTATATTCTTTTGAGAATAAGTCACTCTGAAATAATCATGTACCCACAATATACATTCAGAGAAAATTATATAAAAAGTATTACAAAGATCAAGAGAAAATATATAGTAAATTGTGAAAGACAACGAATTAACTGCGACGGCGTGGAATCAGTGATCATAAGAAGAAGCTTTTCTCGGTCTTGGGAGATAAACAATGGACTCTGCAACGGTACAAGTTCTCCGACAAGAACCGTAAAGACTCACTAACCCAAACCTGTCGCCAATGCTGCTCTTAGATAGCGCCTTGCTTGATCCACTGGAGTTTCCTCGGAACCTCTCGTCTTCCCTGTCGTCTTCATCGTCAACGTCGTCTCTGGAACACTCCAACAACGCGGCCGCGAATGGATCTTTCTCAATCACCGGGAAGCTGTTCTTCTTACTTAAACTGTTAGGTTTTTTATTTTTTCCGGACACCGGAAAATGTGTACTCCGGTGAGGAGGGAGGGGTAGTATAAGTGAAGATTCTTTACTTAGGAGGTGGTTGAGTCTGTGAGAGTAATCTTTGGGTTTCCCTGGAAGATGTTCCCAAGAGAATGGAACACCGAGGAGACGAAGAGGAGTCGCGGGAGAATTTAAAGGAGAGTCGCCTTGAAACACGAGGGAGCTAGAGGAGCAAGAGGAGAAGGATGAGAAGGAGGAAGAAGATAAAGATCGCCGGGATGAAGTGTTTGTCTTCGCCGGAAAGTTGACCGGATCAGATCTTCTGCCTAAAGTTCGAGTTCTTGAAGAATCCATGAAGAACAAGAAGATGAAGAGTGAGAGAGAGAGACAATGTGATCCAGAGAGGAGCTCTGTTTTTTGGCTTTTAGTTTAGTCTCTGATGAGATTCTCCTTTTAAAGAAAAACTGTGGGAAAATAAAGGATAGAATTGTCCAATTATTATTTTAAAACATTTGTTAAATTTATTGTAATTACAGTAGTGACAAGAAAAGTCAAAACATAATTATTACATCTAAGTGTTATTGTTTTGTTTCTACTAATTCTATAAATCTTTACCGAATTAATTATACGCTTGCATTTGAAACTTTTATTTGGACGTGGAATAAATTTTAAAAGAAGTTTAAACAGAGAATTAGATTTTTAGTATATATGGATTGTATTAGTGGAAACAGAGAAAGGTCTTTTGTTTAATTGGGAGAGAGTTGTGAAATTGAAGTGAAAATGAAACAAGAGTGAGAGTGGCGACCCCATTGGATTGATGGCTTTGAAGTGAGAGATGAAACCGATATTGGACACTAGGGACATGAACTTTTAAACTTCATAAATAGAATACTTCCTAAATAGATTGTGTCTAGCAGTATATGATTCAATATATAAAAAATGTTCTAATATTGGTTTGAAAGCGGAAGTGAATCATAGCTACATGTTTGTAATTCGTCTTGAAAACAATGAAAGAAGACAACTGTTAGTTGCAAACCTACAAATGATATTTGATTAGTAACTACCATAACGAATATGGTGAGTTGATTCCGTGCGGTTTGTGTTAGTGAAATGACTTGAAGACTGCTTGTGATTATTTAGTACTTTAATGAATTTATCGCATTTTAATATCAGCTGACATGTAGATGTTTTTCCGCTGGATTGGTTGAGGGAATAAGGTGTGACTACAGCGACTGTACAGTGGCACATGTACTCTCTGATGACTGATCAGGTTTACCTGGGGGCTGCTAGTCTGTAAAGGAAGGACGTTGACTCCAATCAACATGAACAAGAACGCAAGGTTGTATTAACTTGGGCTAATGATGGACCAGAAAAATCAGAAGACATGGAGAATAGTTCTTCTTAGTGGGTTACTTTAAAAACTCGTGTCTTAGTGGGCCGATAGGTTGCTGAGCTACACTATGTGTTGCTCTATACAAATCTCACAGCCTATGCATGCCAAGTTTCAAAATATGATCATTTTCTATCCAAATAACGGAACTTGTGAAGCTTATCTGCATATGGTTCTTTGAATCATGTTACATATCGATTGTAGGTAGTAGCAGAATTAGTCATACACGAGGACAAAATTATAGAGTTTCTTATCTATCATTGGCTGGTAATTCGAGCAATCTTATTCCCCTCTGAAACAATTTAAGAATTGTGACTCAAGTTTATCAAATTAATTATTTTAAAAGTTTGATATCTTTGATACGTACAGAACATACAAGGGTTGCAACTCATAAATGCATAGAAATATACCCCCTGAGTCCTGACCTTGAAAGAAGGATTCTGATAAAGAATGCTGTCTCGCCACTGGCCATTTAGGCAATGTATCAAATTACAGAGCTCAATGACTTTTCATATCTCTAATAGTTAAGTGTTAGTTGGATTGCTTTGCTTATAAGCAATCTATGTTAACGATAGCAAAGATATTCACTTTCCTCGTTCTTTCCATCGTATCAATCACACTTAATGTATAGGAATATTTACCTTGCTCATCACTGCTATCTCTGTATAAATGTAACCATTCTCTATCAATGTAAAGCATCATTCGATCATATAGTATCAGAGCTTACGATCTAACCAAACCTAAAGTTTTTCTTCTCTCTGCCGCCTCTCCAAAAGCTCCCTTCTTCTCTCATCTTCGTCCTCTCTTTTCTCTCTTTTCAAATGGCCAACGTGACAGGAAACGTGGACACTCGTGTCACAAACCTTGTCACAAACCAAGGCACTCTCCTCAACATCAACACCTCCAACGTCACCAAACTCAATGCTACAAACTACCTCATGTGGAGTCGCCAAGTACAGGCGTTGCTTGATGGCTACGACTTGTCTTCCTTCCTTGATGGCTCCAAGACAATCCCGCCTGCAGTCATTACGGTTGATGACAAAGAAACACCCAATCCGGAGTTTCTGTTTCACAACCGTCAAGACAAGTTGATCTACAGTGCCATCTTAGGTGCTATAACTCAATCCATTCAACCCCTCCTCTCCAAAGCCAACACCTCAGCTGAGATCTGGACTCTCCTAGCATCTACCTATGCTAAACCAAGCCGCGGTCACATCAAACAAGTTCACCACCAACTCAAAAATTGGAAGAAAGGTACCAAGACTATCTCTGAGTACCTTCAGGGCATCTCGGCCCGTGTGGATCAACTTGCTGTGCTTGGTAAGGTTCTCGATCTTGAAGATCAACTCGAGCTTGCTCTGGAAGGATTACCTGAGGACTACAAGCAGGTGGTGGACCAGATCGAGAGTCGTGACACTCCACCAACGTTCAGTGAACTCCATGAGAAGCTGTTGAACCATGAAGCTCGACTCCTTGCTGTTCCAACCTCTCAGTCCTTCCCGGTCACTGCGAACGTTGCCACAAACAACTACCGCCCACAGAAGAGCACCAACTATCGCAACTTCCAGTGGCAAGCTCCCAATCATCAGAATCCCACCGGAACTCGTCCTCCTCGTCCATACCTTGGCCGATGCCAAATCTGTGGGATACAAGGTCACAGTGCACGACGTTGCAACCAGCTGGCTTCACACACCGGACTACTCCCTGCACCTAGAGGATGGAAACCTCGAGCAAACTATGCATCTCCAGCACCTAACCCGTGGCTGCTGGACTCTGGAGCCACCCATCATATTGCTTCAGATCTAGCAAACCTCTCCCTGCATCAGCCATATACCGGTGGAGAAGAAGTCCTTGTGGGAAATGGAGCTGCTCTGGCGTAATCTATAATTCTATATGGTCTAATCTCGATTTTTGATTCTACTGGCGTTGTTCTTGCGCAAATAAGTATTAGTACTTAAATGTTCGTTTTCCAGTCTTGGCCGGTTTGACATATGGAATCATATTGTTAGATTGAGTGGCCCATGTACAGAATCACATGTTCTAATGCCACCCAACTATGTTATATATTTACATGTGGTCCGACCTTTTTTTGTTCATTTGTGATCATATACATATGTTCATAGAGTAAGACTAGACTATCAAAGTAGATTGAAATTATAAAGGCATTAAAAATTCAAATCGCAAATTTTTATAAATGGAAGACTCTTTATGCTTTCCCATTTTCCAATGTTTGAAAATGGAGAATGAGAAAGCATGACATACTATTACTGGGAATGCTTTCCCATTATAATTCTCTAGATTTGCAAGTAACCGATGAAAATGTGCCAATCCATTAGTTGACACCATGGAAAGAAATTAACAACTACAAGTCAATCAAAATAACATAGTTTCAAAGTTTTTCGTGATTATGAGGTTTTGTTTTTATTGCAGGAACAACCGTTTTTGCTGGTGGAGAAAATTATTGGTGGAGGTTTTGTGATGCCATTTATAATAGGATGAGGCTACCTAGTTAAGTTCTAACACTTAGTCACCTTTTGCTTTATTTTAGTTTTGTTTCTTAAAGTCAATGAACCAATTTACAAAATGAAGTAGACGGTTTTCATATCTTCCAAAACAATTATGAAACATTTGCAATATACTCCTTGTATAGTAATTTCATAACCAACAAAAAATGGGAGTGTGTGCACGGAAAATCACAATCACCTAGTCTTTTTATAATAAAAATACATTTATGTAATTTATGAGGAAATGGATAAACGAGGTTTAATTAGTCACATGACTTCAATGAAATTAAATGTGAGAACTATACGCTAATTTTAAAACTTAATTGACAACATTAAGACACGTTATTTAAGACCTAACTTTAGTCGAAGAAAAACGACACATAAATGTAGTTTATGAGGAAATGGAGGTGGTTGTAGAGGTCAAGGCTTATTTTTCAACCTATAATAAATTCAGAAACTATATTTAGGAAAGAAACAAAACAGAGAAGAAACCATATATGATAAAAAGAGAAAAAAGAAGAATCGAAACTAAATTATACTGCCGTGACGTAATTGTCATATATAAAGTGTACTCAAAAAGAAAATGGGAGAAGGGGATGCTCGTTCGTTCGTTATGATGACTCATGGCCATAAGTGGATCATGTGGTCCATATTCTCTGTACACTACTGATAATAAAATAAATCCTCCATCTCTCTCTTACACCTTTACTTTATCACGGCGGTTTCACCCACGCGCCGTCGTGGAAGGTGAACGAGAACAAACCCATCTTCGAAGAAAGGAAAGTACACAGTGATGGATGAATGACACAAAACGGATCTAAGTTGAGAAAAAAAAGAAAGGACAGTTTTGAGTGGATCATCACTCATCACGTGCAAGCGACACGCGTCGCCGTCATGAGTTTTACCAGTGGGACCCATCGTTGAAAGTTGAAACTGCGAAATTCTTACAGACGGATCTAAGCCATTCATTGTAGTACTTTGTGTTTATGTGCTTGTCTCTGTGAAGAAGTACTAAAATGATCCCGAGAAATCTGTTCTTTTCTTCTTGCACGATCTTTGACTTTTGAGATAGATTTGTATTTGTACAATCTTAGTCGCGTCATGGTCAGCGCTTCGAAGCCAATTTAATCGGTGACATTTCCATAGCAAATAATAATTGAGAACGGTCTTCGAAACGGTGTCGTGACGGCTCTGAAACGCACCACCGTACATCCCCGTAAGCACACGTCTTCTTCATCAGATACATTTTTTTTTTTTTTTTTTCTTCATCAGATACATGCATAGCAATACATCATGATCAAACGAATAGATAAAACATACGATATACATCATGTAACACATGTTTGCTCTTATCGAGTTTTGTCAAATTGAGCCATGCAGAATATTAATACGGCTAACATATATATGTATATGTAAGTAACTATGTAAGTCTTTTTTGGGTGCACATTTTTGATCTTATCGAGTTGTAGTCTTCGTACCCTAATTGAGTTGATCCACCGATTAGAAGGAACATTCGTGTCAATATTGTTTCTTCTTTCGTTCGTCTCACGACCTTTCGATGTTTTTGACGTGTTAGGTCGTGATTCTTTCATGTTCGAATATTGTTTTACTCTTAACATGTTTTACAAGATTTGTTCATTAGATTTAGACATGTGCCATGTTTCTATATTCGAACTATTTTAGATTATGAACAGCAGATGAACTTCATTAGAAGCATGTACATGTCGTAGAGAAAAATGTATACTATTTTAAAACATCAAATTAGCCACACACATAAAGCAATACAGCGACATTCTACTTATCAAAACATAGTCTTCTGTACGTTTGAATCATCGCAATTATTAATATCTTATGTTCTTTCACAGGATATTGGAATAGTATAAAAGGAAGACAAAACAATACTTATGTTATTTTGAAACATCTACGATAATATAAAACTTAGGATCAACACAAACTAGTCGTAGACTAGCATTTTTCAGTCATGCTTAAATATCATATTATTTGAAATAAAATTGATGGTCGACAAGCAATGGCCGGCTATGGCTTGGGGACATCACAGATTTAATTATATTTACACATTAGTTTTACCTCGTGTTTGCAAAGTGGCCTTGCTCATAATCTTACCCCGTACTGTATGCATTACGTACCTTGCGTCTCTTTTACTATTTTATTTTCATCATAAATATATGCTTAATAATAAATGTTTGAAAAAAAAAATAAATAAATAAATAAAATAAATAAATGTTTGAAAGGGAAATTTTGTTCACACTTCTCTTTGTCAATGTTCTTTTCACTTTATAATTTGATTTGATAATTTATTACATTTATCACTTTTTATTTAACCATTTTACATTTATATAAATCTTTCAGCTGTATATAGTAACATTTTGGTAATTGATTAATTATTTTTAATTTAAATTTAAAATAATATTTCGTTTGCAACTGAACAGAATTAGTACAT
This sequence comes from Raphanus sativus, assembly GCF_000801105.2. Lineage (NCBI taxonomy): Eukaryota > Viridiplantae > Streptophyta > Magnoliopsida > Brassicales > Brassicaceae > Raphanus > Raphanus sativus. Next base: position 4,337,903 of record NC_079519.1, on the reverse strand, counting down.
CTAGATAATATGGTTATTTTGTTTTGATACTGTTTTGGGAAATTTTTGTTTAACTTCTCTTTTCATTTCTTTTAATTAATAAAAATCTGATATAATATTCATATAAATATTTTATACATACTGAAATCATTTTTGATAAAATAATTAAATAATGAAAATAAAAAAAATTATTCTTAGAAAATTTAATTAAAATAAAGCATAAATTTGTAAATAATTAAATCATAAAAACCAAATAATTGATACAATTATTATTTTAAGATAAATATTAATACTATTCAACAAAAATATTTGTAAACTCTCTATGTAAATTTTAAAAATTTATTTCCCTTTTGTAGAACATAATAGTATTTAGTACATTTCTCAATCAATCTGATTATATAACTATTTATTGCCTTTACATAATAATATATTCTTAATTTCTTTTTTTTTTAATTTTAATTTTCAATTATTAATTTTTGTTTCTTAGTAAAAAACCCATTAACAAACTCAGATTGAAAATATCTATTTTATTTGATTCAAAGAAGTTTTGGAGGTAAAGCTCAATTCAATTGGTCTCTCTTCACTTCTCTTTCCATTATATAAATATAATTAATAGTTTAAGATAAATATTAATACTATTCAACAAAAATATTTATAAACTCTCTATGTAAATTTTAAAAATTTATTACCCTTTAGTAGAACATAATAGTATTTATTACATTACTCAATCAATCTGATTATATAACTATTTATTGCCTTTACATAATAATATATTCTTAATTTCTTTTTATTTTAATTTTCAAATTATTAATTTTTGTTTCTTAGTAAAAAACCCATTAACAAACTCAGATTGAAAATATCTATTTTATTTGATTCAAAGAAGTTTTGGAGGTAAAGCTCAATTCAACAGGATCTCTCTTCACTTCTCTTTCCATTGTATAGATATAATTAATAGTTTAAGATAAATATTAATACTATTCAAAAAATATTTATAAACTCTCTATGTAAATTTTAAAAAAATTATTACCCTTTAGTAGAACATAATAGTATTTATTACATTTCTCAATCAATCTGATTGTATAATATTTATTGTCTTTACATAATAATATATTCTTAATTTCTTTTTTTATTTTAGTTTTCAATTATTAATATTTTTTTCTTAATAAAAAACCCATTAACAAACTCAGATTGAAAATATCTATTTTATTTGATTCAAAAAAGTAAGTTTTTGAGGTAAAACTCAATTCAACTGTATCTCTCTTCACTTCTCTTTCCATTATATAGAAATAATTAATAATTTAAGATAAATATTAATACTATTCAACAAAAATATTTATAGACTCTCTATGTAAATTTTTAAAATTTATTTCCCTTTAGAACATAATAGTATTTATTACATTTCTCAATCAATCTGATTGTATAACTATTTATTGTCTTTACATAATAATATATTCTTAATTTCTTGTTTATTTTAGTTTTCAATTATTAATTTTTGTTTCTTAGTAAAAACCCCATTAACAAACTCAGATTGAAAATATCTATTTTATTTGATTCAAAGTAGTTTTGGAGGTAAAGCTCAATTTCAACTAGATCTCTCTTCACTTCTCTTTCCATTGTATAGATATAATTAATAGTTTAAGATAAATATTAATACTATTCAACAAAAATATTTATAAACTCTCTATGTAATTTTAAAAATTTATTACCCTTTAGTAGAACATAATACTATTTATTACATTTCTCAATCAATCTGATTGTATAACTATTTATTGTCTTTCCATAATAATATATTCTTAATTTCTTGTTTATTTTAGTTTTCAATTATTAATTTTTGTTTCTTAGTAAAAAAACCATTAACAAACTCAGATTGAAAATATCTATTTTATTTGATTCAAAAAAGTTTTGGAGGCAAAGCTCAATCCAACTGTATCTCTCTTCACTTCTCTTTCCATTATATAGATATAATTAATAGTTTAAGATAAATATTAATACTATTCAACAAAAATATTTATAAACTCTCTATGTAAATTTTTAAAATTTATTTCCCTTTAGTAGAACATAATAGTATTTATTACATTTCTCAATCAATCTGATTGTATAACTATTTATTGTCTTTACATAAAAATATATTCTTAATTTCTTGTTTATTTTAGTTTTCAATTATTAATTTTTGTTTCTTAGTAAAAAAAACCCATTAACAAACTCAGATTGAAAATATCTGTTTTATTTGATTCAAAAAAGTTTTGGAGGTAAAGCTCAATTCAACTGGATCTCTCTTCACTTCTCTTTCCATTATATAGATATAATTAATAATTTAAGTTAAATATTAATACTATTCAACAAAAATATTTATAAACTCTCTATGTAAATTTTAAAAATTTATTTCCCTTTAGTAGAACATAATAGTATTTATTACATTTCTCAATCAATCTGATTATATAACTATTTATTGCCTTTACATAATAATATATTCTTAATTTCTTGTTTATTTTATTTTTCAATTATTAATTTTTGTTTCTTAGTAAAAAACCCATTAACAAACTCAGATTGAAAATATCTATTTGATTCAAAAAAGTTTTGGATGTAAAGCTCAATTTCAACTAGATCTCTCTTCACTTCTCTTTCCATTTATATAGAAAAAATAGATATGCATTTATCACCTCTACAATTTACAAAAAAAAAAACAAGACGAAGCCAGCTGACACACATTAACTAGAAAAAAGAAACAAAAACACATCCTGACACCGAAGATAATAATATACATTAAGACGAATCCATCGTCCTCCTCCTCCTCCAAGATCAGGTGATTCTCAATTTGACAATTATAGTGGAAAACACTTAATTAAAATCTGTATTTTGTAAAGTGAGTTATATTCCAAATGAAAGAAAGAAACATAATAACAATCCCAAAAAGAAAAAATAAAAAGTAGAATTTAAAAGACACTTTGTTTTTTTTTTTTTAACCACTTAAAAGACACTTTCTTTTCTTCCTCCAACGACCCGATTCCGTTCAGCAGTCGCCAGCTGGTATTATACGTTTCGCCACGTGTTATTTTCTCAATGAGCATTACTTTGATGACGTGGCATCCACTGGCCTTTCACGTCCCACTTCTTCTCCATAAATAGAGGTATCAGCATCTCACCCCCTCCGATCTTCAGAATTCTCTATATTCACTCACACCTCTCTCTCTCTCTCTCCGTCTCAATCTCCGTTTTAAGTTTGGCCATCTGTTTATTACATATAAGGAAAAGAAAGAAGGACATAACAATAATGTCAGGTTTTGACGGCTTTGAAAATCAAATGAACGGTCCAGATTCATCACCTCGTCTCCCTCAAGATCATCGTGACCAGCCTTCCTCGTTATTTTCATCGTCTCCGTGTTTCCCAATCACCCTCAAGGTATAACACACAAACAAAGTCCAGTTTATAATATCGATTACAAACTTTTATATTTACACACAAAAATAAACACTGAATTGTTGACTCGTTTTGACTCTAGACTTGACTCGTATTTTTTTTATATTTATATTATTAGTTCGTCGATGTGTGTTACCGAGTGAAGATCCACGGCAAATCCAGCGATTCCTTGAAACTCAAGAGATTGTTGGGACTCGAACACAAACCGTCCGATGAGACTCCACCGACGGAGAGGACGATACTTAGCGGCGTCACCGGAATGGTGACACCTGGCGAGTTCATGGCCGTTCTCGGACCATCGGGGAGCGGTAAATCGACGCTGCTAAACGCGGTCGCAGGGAGACTCCATGGACCAGGCCTCACCGGAAAAATACTCGCCAACGACGCCAAGCTAACGAAGCAGTCGTTGAAACTCACCGGCTTCGTGGCCCAAGACGACCTTCTTTACCCGCACTTGACGGTGCGGGAGACCTTAGTGTTCGTCGCCCTCCTCCGCCTCCCCCGAAGCCTCACGAGAGACGACAAGATCAAAGCCGCCGAGGCCGTGATCTCCGAGCTCGGGCTCGCGAAATGCGAGAACACGGTGGTGGGCAACACGTTCATCAGAGGGATCTCGGGTGGCGAGAGGAAACGTGTGAGCATCGCTCACGAGCTGCTCATCAACCCGAGCCTGCTCGTTTTGGACGAGCCGACGTCGGGGCTCGACGCGACGGCGGCTCTGAGGCTGGTCCAGACGCTGGCTGGGTTGGCTCGTGGGAAAGGGAAGACGGTGGTGACGTCGATTCACCAGCCGTCGAGCCGTGCGTTTCAGATGTTTGACACCGTGCTGCTTCTGAGCGAGGGGAGGTGTTTGTTCGTCGGGAAAGGGAGAGACGCCATGGCTTACTTCGAGTCCGTCGGATTCTCGCCGGCGTTTCCGATGAATCCGGCTGACTTCCTTCTTGATCTTGCTAACGGTACGTTCTCAAAACTTTTAATTATTTAAATATAGTGTAATCATACTAACACGCATTATTAATAACGAATATCTCACTAGTCATATGACTAGACCTATTGGTATATATTGTGTGAAAAGAATTCTCACATGAAATTGACTGATGATAGGACCATAAAAATTAAATATGAAATCATCTTTGTATGGTGTTTTTGTGTGTGTGTGTATATATACGTATATGATGCATGGAGACTACTGATGTGAAGAGGTGTAGATATTTGTATAGAAAAATACTTTGAAAATAACAGCTCGACCCCAATACAAGAGAGTAATAAATGTCATATTTATGATCGTTATCGCAGACGTACGATGAGAACTATACAAGTCTAAGCTTTGATGTGTCTCTCGTTGACTCTTGTCATCGTGATGGCTCTTTTAGTATCATATACTACCTAATTACATGGTTAATCTATAGCTATTACATTAGTCTGGTGTCATATTAGTTAGTAGGAAACGTTTCGTAAAGGGACTTATCTAGCATCTTTTCTTCTTCTTCGTCCCACCGTATTTTCAATAATTGTTTATTCTAAAGTTCATAATAATTTTTAAAAGCTAAAGTTGATAATTGAAGGGTAGCTTTTTTATTGATAATAATTATGGGCAATTGGGGATACGTGTTATGTCTTTATTTCTTTTCTTTTCGAGTATGAAATATTTGCCACAGATTTTTGGCATATATATCATCTGAATAAATGTTATGCCTCGCTTTTATGTAAAAACCTTATCACACTGAACATTTTACACTATTAAAACCGTGCTTTTTCTTTTTCTTTTTCTTTTTGTTTTTTTGGCCGGATAATAAACAGAAAGAAAAGGTTCTTTATTAAAAACGGGTTTAGTGAAAAACACCACGTGTTACATGGTGACGTATAGGTTTCGAACCCTGGCTCTTTGTGTGTTTTCTGTTTCCTCTTTATCCAACTTTTGTTTTCATTTTATCTTTACGCCCTTTTTCTGTTTTACAAATAAATTCTCTTTTACAAGCCAACTAATAAAAACAACCTTCTTTTTCGCTGTTTTAATCAAAGGTAGTCTTTCACACTTTTGCTTCTCGTGTTACTTTTGAGCTCCACGCTTCGAAGCGCGTGGTACAAAATTGTCTGCACTCCCTTATTTCCATGCATCCTTGATTTGGGAAACTTTTGCTTTAATGGGTAACCGCCTAGATGAATCCAATCACACCCTCGCATCTAGCGCGTGGTTTCACTTTCCTCCCCTCAGTCGTCATGCAAGCAATAAATACCTATTCGTTGGGAATTGGATATTCTCAAACTCACTTTCATTGTTTTTTGAGTCTTATCGTGATTACAAGAATTCTCGCATTTTTGTGATAATTTATTGGTCTTTAGATAAGCTATAAGAATAATTTGTAGTATAAAGTTTTTCTATAGGAAAATGAAAAGAAATTTATGGGCAAACTACAATCTTTAACCTGAAGAGACATATACATGGTCACGTTAGTTTAGTCCAATTTGTCCTTGCTTTATCCACAACAGTTGAGTAAGTACCAGATATTGGTACGAGTGTTTTGATGTTTTAGGCATGTACAACAAGGTGGACCAAACTTAGGTTGATCTAATAAATCAGCAATTGGTTTTCATGACAATATTCATACATGGTCCATATCTAAGCTAGCTAGGGACATGCATCACAGATCCACACACGGTTGATTTAATGTTTTTCTAGGGATTGTTAAAATGGAATTAATGACTTAATTTTGTTACCCAAGACCAAACAAATCTCATAAGCTGCATTTAGTTTTCGTCGTTGACTTTCTTTTTCTGTTTGGTGTTACTCCCTCCGTTTCAATTTATTTGTCGTTCTAGACTTCGGCACACAGATTAATAAAACATTTAATTTTGTATATTTACTAGATAAAAACATCATTACCAATACATCTAATTAGATTTCAACCAATAGAAAAATAGATTAGATTAAAAAGTCAATAAATTTTGCATTGAAATCATAAAACGACACTTATTTTGAAACGAAAATTTTGCTCCAAAACGACATATAATTTGAAACGGAGGGAGTATTAATTATGACAAACCTTCGCACATGTACGTATATACACTGCACATGGTATGTATATTCTGGTGAAAGCCATAGGTAGAGTAAGAAGGCAATAACAAGATAGGGAATGAAAAGACACATAAATAATTTGTAGTGGAAAAAATAAGAAAATATATAGTTTTTGCGCACGATGGCATATATTTAGTACCATTAGATCTAATTTATTAATTTAGTGGGTATTAAGTTCTTTGTCTCCACGAACCATATGCTTCACTTCATATGCAATCTTGCTTTGTATCATTATCTTTGTGAAAAAGTCCCATTTTATTGGACCAACGATCCACATGACCATTCAATCTATTCGATGAATATGTCTATGTGTATATACAATGTGTGTGCATGTATGTGATTTCCCATGGCTGGAAAGTTGATACTCACATGATTTACTAAGCAAAAGTATTTGCTATATTTTCATCAGAAAATATTAGATGTTGCTTTCTACGTCAAAGTATAACAGTAAACTCCACTTGCCCTAACTTATTGATCAATTTGAAAGAAAAGAACAATATATATTAAATTTTCTTTTCCAAAAGTTGGCTCTTGACATTTGATGATTACACTTGTCGAGTATTTCACTATGCATTGTTCATTTATTTATTGACTTCCTCTAACTTGTGTTCCCTGAAATTCAATTTCAATCCTGTTGATAATCCACTTGGTAAGTAAGTGGAGTAATAACTAGTCGGCCTATTTTGTATAAACTTTGTCGTATAGAGAGTTGAATTCAAATACTACAAGAGTATTTGATGCTCAAGCTTTTGCATTTTATTTGTTTTTGGAATCAGTGAAGAAGCTAAAATTAAGAACGTCTTTAGTGGCGACCTTATGCTTTCTTGGGTGGACTCTCTCGCCTCTCCATTTTTATTGGTCCGCTTTACTGCAAATCCGATCTCCATTACTTATTGATTTAAACATAAAATACTAATCTTTATTAATAAAATATGGGTCCAATACAGTGTCAAAACCTCTTTAAATATATTTGTTTGGTCGGTCCAGAGAAGACGATTGGTTGATTCGCCGTCACCTCGGTTCGGTCCAGTGCCACTTTGAAATGTCTTTTCCTTTTTATATCTAGGACGTTTAATTACTATTTCATTAGCCAATTAACTTTCTCCTATTTGGATGATAACTTGAGTGGCTTAGTTTCATTAGTATTAGACTATTATTTTAAGAGATTAAAAAAATAGATACTGGATTGGTTGAATAATTAATTGACCACCCTGGATCTTTTGGTTTGTTATATTTATTATCCGATTAGCGAGTCATATATCTTAGTTATGCACTAGTGGTTAGACACGAAAGTAACTTTGTTTTCTTTACTTAATTTAACGAAGTTTATTGATTATTATACGTAATTTATCTAAACCTGATTGAGATTTTATGACCTATGCAGGTGTGTGTCAGATTGACGGTATAACGGAGCAGGAAAAACCAGACGCGAGACAAACACTAGCCATTGCTTACGACACATTGCTAGCCCCAAACGTCAGAGCTTGCATCGACGCGTCACCTTCTCCCGCAGAGAATGCACGTTTTGTGAAAACGAGAAAAAACGCTCGTGGAATAATGTCCGGTCTTGCGACATGGTCTAGTCAGCTATGCATCCTCCTCCACAGACTTATAAAAGAGCGCCGCCACGAATCTTTTGATGCACTTCGCATTTTCCAAGTCCTCGCAGCTTCACTGCTTTGTAGTCTCATGTGGTGGCACTCAGATTATCGAGACGTGCACGTAAGTATATTATACATTATTAATCATATGTAACAAAAAAAAACACTATTGGTTTGTTTTGGCGTTTTTTCTAATCAACGATAATATTGTTACAGGACCGACTAGGACTACTCTTCTTCGTATCTATTTTCTGGGGGGTACTTCCGTCATTTAACGCTGTCTTCACTTTTCCGCAAGAACGAGCGATTTTCACTCGAGAACGGGCGTCTGGTATGTACACACTCTCGTCTTACTTCATGGCTCACGTCATCGGATCGCTCACCATGGAACTCGTTCTCCCGGCAGCGTTCTTGACGCTAACTTACTGGATGGTCGGTCTACGTCCAGGACTAATTCCTTTCCTCCTCACCCTTTCCGTGCTATTGCTATACGTCTTAGCCTCACAGGGACTCGGACTTGCCTTAGGCGCAGCTATCATGGACGCTAAAAAAGCCTCCACGATCGTGACAGTGACAATGCTAGCGTTTGTTTTAACCGGCGGTTACTATGTTAACAAAGTGCCATCAGGCATGGTGTGGATGAAATACGTTTCCACGACGTTTTATTGTTACCGTCTATTAATAGCGGTTCAGTACGGAAATGGCGATGAGATATTGGCGATGGTTGGATGCAAGCCAAAGGGAACGCAAGGAGCGGCAAAGACGGCTGGGTGTCGGTTTATGGAGGAGGAAGTGATCGGAGACATTGGATTGTGGACGAGCGTTAGCGCTTTGTTCTTCATGTTTGTTGGTTATAGAGTATTGGCGTATTTGGCCTTGAGGCGTATTAAACTATAAATGAGAGGTGAGAGGGAAAATTATTTGAATAAATAATGAGTGGGTATAAATTAATTTCTAGGCTTTATAATTTCTAGTTAACTCAGTTTGTTCGATTTTTCTTTTGAACATGTGAAAACAAAAATGACTAGTTCTTTTAGTTGATTTATAATAAATGTATATTTCATCTATTACATTGTTTTCATTACTTGTGTTAATGAGTTCAGACTTGTGTTTGGGCCGGTTGACGAGTTCATTCTTGTGTATGGCCCATGGACTTTTGTAGAACGCTCAATGTTTTATGGTTTTTTAGTGTTTCTAATCTCATGATTATTGGATTTCGTCGATAGGGAATTTGTTAACTTGTCTGTCTTGTTCTTGGTGCTGAAACTCAACTGAGTATTTATTGGACACAGAGCTTTATTTAGCATGGAGCATATGTAGACTGGGGATATATATAAACAAAGATTAATTATTTATAAAACTAAAAAAAGTGCGGGGCATGTGCCACACATCTATCTTATCTGCGGCCGCCCCTATATAGTACCTAATTCCAAGTCTTGTTCTTATTTTCTATGTTTTCATTTCTGTGATATGGTTGTTTATATAAACTTCTAGTTTCCAACTACGCAGACATTGAGATTCATTCAGGGAAGAATTCTCTTATTATAATAACTAATAATTAAATTACTATAGTTAGTTTCATAATGTTGGTGATTCTTTAAGTTTATAACTTTGTAAATATAATAAACAAATAATTAATGAATATGAAAAATAATAAAATACGATATAGATATTTTCAGATTTAAAAGATTTATGTAAAAGTACTTTGTTTAGTATGAAATTAATATCTACTTTATTATTTTGCTAAATTGTCTTATTGAAAGAAAATTCCATAGTATTATTTGAAAAATTATGGATGAAGACGTGCTAATATATTGGATTAGCAAATGAGAGACAAATAAAAATAATTGGTTGATTCATGCATGAAGATGCCGCTAGAATAATTATTTGTGGCCGTCCTTGTGAGTATAGATTTAAAAATTGATATAGCGTGTATATCACATTTGCTCCTCATAGTCGTGGTTGTCTTATCTCTCCTTGCTCCGATCATCATGGCTGAATCTAGCAAATCATCGACGCCGGAAGCGAACGTGCACATCATCTACACCGAGAAGCCTACCAATGAGGAACCTAAAGACTATCATCTACGCACACTCTCCTCCGTTCTTGGCAGGTTTGTAAACTTTTACTAAATGGGTTATTAGTAGCTTAAATCATTACAGAGAGTATATATATTGTTTATTATGATTGATCGTGTCGATTATTGTGATGTTCTTAATGTATGGGGATGGGTACAAAATTTGATAATGGTGATTATGTTTTGTTTTTTATGGATGGCCAAAAGTGAAAAAGCTGCTAAGGACGCATTGGTATACAGCTACAAGGAAGCTGCGTCTGGTTTCTCAGCTATGCTCACCCCTGAGCAAGTCGCCAAGATCTCCAGTACGTTTCTTAAACTATGACATATGGCACATGAAATCTCAAACAAGTACAAGTGAAATCATGCAGTCACGATAGCGAAATCATGCAGTCACGATAGTGCTTTTTTTTTTCTTTCTTATATGATTTTGGGTGTTGCAGAAAAACCAGGTGTGATTCAAGTTGTGTCAAGCCAAACCTACCAGTCGCCCAAACCTGTTGGTGGTAATTTCAAGTTGACTTAACTTTGACTTTGTGTCATCAACTTCTACCAAAATAAATCTCTTGCTTTACAGAAAGAGTTGTTGCTGCAACGTCCGAACCGAAGGTTCACATCATCTACACAGAGAAGCCTACCAATGAGGAACCCAAAAAGTATCATCTCCGTAGACTCTCCTCCGTGCTTGGCAGGTATGTAAACATCTACTAATTGGTGTCATTAGTAGCTTAAAACATCTTACAAAAAGAGGATATATATATTGTCAGTGGTGGAAGTAGAAAAATCTTTTAGGAGGGTCAGTCTCTAAAAATCAGCATATATTACGTGGGTCATTTAGCTAAAATTACCAATAGTCATATAGCTTTTATAGAGTTATACCAGTAAACTTTTTTTAATAAAAAATTCACCTGGATCAGTTGACCCGTGTGATAACAATGTGGCTCCACCACTATATATTGTTTGATCGATCGTGTAGACAGGACGTCTTAAAAAAATTAGTAGCCTTGGGCTAAATAGTGAATATGGATCAATTTATAAATATTTATATCTTAGTTTTTTCACAATATTTTTTAAGTTGAACCAAAAGAATTTCCATTATCTAATCTGGAAAATTGAAAAATGGTAAAACACACAATTTATGGACCTTTAACATATTAAAATATACCTTTATATTCAACTAAATAACACAAAAAGTTTGGATCCATAGACCCATGTAGGGATGGCAATTTGGACCGCGACCCGCGGGCAGGCTCGTAATAGATCCATGCGGGGCAGGTCTGGGCACATATTTCTGAGCCCGTTTATTTTGCAGGTCTTGCGGGCGTGACCGCGACGGTACTGGGCTTTAGCGGGGCGGGATTATGCGGGCTGCGGGTAAACAATAAAGCCCGCTACACTATACTTATACGAGAACTTGCCGTCTTGAACGAGATTTTTTTTATATATTGAACGAGAACTTGCTGTCTTGTGTTTAAGTGTTCCATGAAATTAAGTGTGGTTGTTTGAAATCATTATTTGTAATAAGATAAACATGGAGGGAGCTTGCAAAAAACATTAGTTTGAAAAGTCAGAAACTTCACACAATATTATTTGTATCTGTACACAAAAGTCCGAGCCCAGAAGTTAATAACAAACAAAATGATGTGACTGTGAGCTCGTACCCATAATGATATTGATACGCCCGTATGATGATGAATAAGGAGGAGGAGCATAGGACAAGCTTGAGGAGCTGCAAAATGTGGAGAAGAATGAAACTGTGGCTTTGAAACTGTGGATGGTACAGGATCAGCTCTCACTGCTTTGTACGATAGTCGGCAATATTGAAAATATGCAGTCAGCAATCTTGAAAATACAAACACGCATATAGACGACTGATACGTTACAAACAAAATCAAACTTTTAAACATTAAGACAAAGATGTACATGTTAAGTGGACCTAGAGAATTGAGAGGACGTTAATAGAAAACAAAATATACAGTTGTTTTAGTGAAAGTTCATACTTAACTATGTTGAACTAATCTTGATTTTCATTTACTATCAGCAGACCGCACTGCCGCAAAGAACCACCGGAGAGAGAGACTTGGACTACTGGTGGGGCGGGCCACGGAGGGACGGGTGGTACCAATTGCCAACCCTTTGACGACCCGCGGGCTGCCCGCAAAGGCCTGCAATATTCGCGGGGCGGGTTTGGGCTTAAGGATTGAGTACCGCGGGTACTGGTGGACCAAACCGCAAAGAACCGCCCGAGAGAAAGACCGCGGCGGGGCGGGCTGTACCAATTGCCATCCCTAGACCCATGGCCACCGCGGCACCGCCCCTATGGCCATGGACAAGAGCCGGGGTGTCGATTGAAGTGATGAATATAAGATATGATAATGATGATTATATTCTGTTCATTTTTGGCTATTCAATAGTGACAAGGCTGCAGAGGAGGCCCTAATATACAGCTACAAGGAAGCTGCCTCTGGTTTCTCAGCTAAGCTCACCCCTGAGCAAGTAGCCGAGATCTCCAGTAAGTTTCTTAAACTATGACATATGGCACATGAGATCTCGAACAAGTACAAGTAGAATCATGTAGTCATATGGTAGCAATATTTTTCAGAGTATGTAGGCTTAGGAAAAAACATGATAAGTGTTTTAACTTGACCAATGTTTTTTTTTGCAGAACAACCAGGTGTGGTTCAAGTTGTGTCGAGCCAGACCTAACATTACCCAAACTTGTTGGTGGTGGTTTCAAGTTGACCTAAATTTATGTCTGTCTTATTCAAATTCTGCTGAAATAATTCTCTTGCTTTACAGAGAGAGTTGTTGTTGTAATGTTGTGGCTTTGAGAACTGGTTGTCTAATTTAAATGATGTCATGCTTTTGCTTTGGATTCGAGTTCTTTTGTTTGAAACACTTTTCATATACATTGATTCTGAAAATATATAAAGAAAATAATAACTTGATTCCGAAAAAAATGTATTGATTCTATGATATCTTCCTCAGTTCTACTCTCAAATGGAAACACACAAACACACAAAAAAAGTATAAACGAGTCAGCCATTATTGTTTCTGCTGTGTCCTCTAAATCAGTTAAAATTGTAGCCTTGTCCTCTGTAAGGCTTTATGACATCGAAGGTTAAGCAAGCCTGTGTATTGTAAAGGGACTTCTCTTTGGCTATTCATATATCTTCTTTCTTTTCAGTATTGTTGGGAGTATGGAGATAAACCCAATGAGGAAAAGCACTGACAATGTCTTGAAATCATACAGGTCCTTCACCGATTTGAGATCTCCAATAGCAAGTCCAGCCTACAATACAAAGAACCAAGAACTTAACGCTCTGCTTAGAATCTTGTTGTGTCTTGGACAATGCTTCTCAGAGACAAGAGCATAATGGAGGAGCTTACTCTGACGGTTATGTAAGCAGCGGGAATGAGACCGACCAATGTCGCCAAAAAGAAGATATGAAAAGGTACATCAACAATGGGAGAAGCCAAATTGATGAACAGATTTGGCAGTGTTGGTGTTATCCTCAGAAACAACATATAATTCAAAAGCTTATCTCTACGCTTACCAATCTGAAATAAAAAAAAACCCACACAAGTAATCATTACAACCCACCAAATGAAGAATATTTTCATAGAGCAAAAGAGAGAAGCTCTAACCTCAGCCTGAAAGAATCTCAACTTGTCAGGCCACAGCCAAGTGATCAAAGGCCGACCGATCAACTTAGACAAAAAGAAACAGCAAGTAGCTCCAGCGGTTGCGTTGAAAACAACCAAGACAACACCTTTGATAACCCCAAAGAGAGCTCCCGCCAAAAGCGACATAAAGATAGTCCCTGGGATCATAAACGTCTGCATGAAAATGTAGGTCGCACAGTACCCTAAAACGAACTGCGCCGGGTACTCATTCGCATAGTCTGCAAGATTGTCTCTGAAACCAAAAAAACACAAAAGATTACAACTTTATCAATACCCATATCAAAGTTTCTACATTTACACTATCAAGAACCTCAACATTGATCAAAACATCGATCATCCTATAAAAAAGTTTGAATCTTTATAACATTTTTTTTAACAAGATTGTAACTTTATCAATACCCTTCTTCAAGATTGATCAAAGTTTGAATCTTTATGGGTAAGGAGAAGAGGAAAGGTTGTTACTTGAGCAAGCGGAGGTCAGAGATGCTTCTGGGGAGCTTGAGCTTGCCGAATTGGGCAGCGGGCATTGTCATGTAGATGCAGAAGAGACCAGAGGAGAAGACGAGGAAGACGCCGAGGGAGACCGCGAGTTCCCATCGGCTAAGAGGGAACCGATCGAGTTTAGATCGCTTTCCGGAGGGTGAATCGTCGTCGTCTGACATGGCTCCGAGCTCTTCGTCTCTGATTAGATTCCGTGTGAGAGACATCACCCACCACTTTGAGGATTGGGGTTTGGTTGTGGGGTTGGGATTGTTTAATTCATCGACAGTGATTGTAAAAAGTTTCGATCTTGAGAGGAAGGTGGAGAGAGGAAGACGTGTCTCTTAGCTTTTTTCCATTTTCATTGTCGGTGTCGGAGACTCGACGATGATTGGGGCTGTTTAAGACCTTCTGGATTGGTGAGAGGGTTCTAATATATTTCAAATCTGAAACCTCTGAGTCGACGAGAGGGTACGTTTGACAATCGTTGAATCGATTGTCCGCCATTTATTTTATTTGGTTGTATTGTTTCTTGGTCTAATAATAGTTTCATTATTATTTTTATTTTTCTTATTGTTAATTTTTTTGGGTTAGTTGTGTTCTGTTTGTTTTACATGTTATTTACAATTACTAAATAACAAGCTTGAATGGTATAGACTTGCTGTTAAAAAAAATGGTATAGACTTTTAGTTTAAGAGTTTTTGTTTTAGATTCTATGTTTTTGTTTTTCAAAAATATATAAATTCATATTTTTATCACCATCGAATTATTTCAAAATAGAAATATCAAATTAAGTAGAATTTTGATTCTTCTAGTTTTTAGACTGTAAACTTAAATTTTCTTTGTAAAATATGGTTGATAAATTTAATGTGTTAAAGACTGTGTAAAGCACTTAGAACACTTCTACAATACCAGAGCATATAATTTGAATTCAAATCGTACATTGCTATGATTTATATTTAGTTGCCACTGATTGAGGTTTGAATTATGAGCACATTTTACACGTTCTCCTGGCTGCTAGGCCACCATAGACAGATTTGGCGTGCATTTTCGTATAATTATGATCGCATTTTATTAGAATCAACGGACGACTTATATATTCAAGTAACAATATAAATATGGACAAGAAAAACCAAGGGATAGATAAAAAAATTCCACCTTTGTGAAATCTCTACGTAATAAAACCCAAACTTGTTTTACAAATAGACAGTTATAGAAGTTATTCTTCAGATGAAACAATTAAATCATAAAAACAAATCAATATAGTATAGTATATAATTTTCTTTTAATTACGAGTCAGGGAAACATCCAAGAGAATCATGTATATTTGTTTCAACCTCATGATTATAGTTTTGAAGCATGGAAGGGAAGCTCTGCGCCGGATTATACGACTGCGTCTCGAACGAAGACATTAGGGCATTAGGGTTTTGTGGATGTGTGACTTGTGTCTCAAGCAAGCTATCTAGTGTTCTCCAGTCCACACAGTTGAAGTTCTTCTCTTCTTCTTGCTCGAATCCCTCATTCTGATCTTTATTCGTCCCTAGACTCGGCGACAAGCTGGGGCTGTCCAGCTGAGGGAGCTCGATGTTACCATATTGATGCATCGATGAGGATACGTTATTGGCATTGTAGTGATTATTGCTCATTTTCATTTGGTTAAGGTTATGGCTCGATGAAGAGGCACCGATATGATGACTCGTGTTCATTGTCGCTGAAGATGAGTAGTTGTTACTACTATCAACGTGGTAGAGCTGGCTCTGCCATGGCTCGTACCCTAATGGCCTCTGGTTTGGAATCGGCTTCCTAAATGCTCGACAAACGACCCAGCCTTCCTCCTATAGTTCACAAGTGAATGGTTATTGACAAAGAGTCCATTTAGGCCTTCACATTATTAGCTCGATTGTGTAACATATGGTAGATAGTTAAGTTGATTAGATATTGGTTTGACAATAGTGGCTATATAAATTAGTCTTAAAATGTGTACCTGAACCGGGGCAAGCTCAGAGTTTTGGAGACGGTATTCGTGCATGATCCAATCGGATTTTCTTCCATTAGGAGCTCGACCTTTGTAATAGACAAGTGTCTTCCGCATTCCTATGACACTGTTCTTTGAAAGCACCGCCTTGTCTCTTCCGGTGGCCTTCCAGAACCCAGCGGCCGTGGCTCTATTGGTCCTAGTCCCGGTCGGGTACTTCCTGTCCTTGTGGCTAAAGAAATACCACTCATTTTGCTCTTCATACCCTAGTGTGCATCTCGCTGCAATGCAACACCAAATGTTAATGTCATAAAAATGTACACAACAAAATATTAGCATATGGATATTAAAATGAAGATTGCAAAATGATGTGGTGAATTGTATTTGGGCTGATAAACGATATGATTCTACTTTCCCACTTTCAACAAAAGAATCAACAAGTTTAATTTCAAATGAGATATTATGAGTTATGATTGTACCACATCCCTTAATTTTCTTTGTAATATTCTTTTCACACTGACGTTTATAAAATCTTACTAGTCAAAGAAAGTAGGCTTTCTCATTCATTTCGCATGCCAATTCCATCGCATACTATTGGTTTTGTAAAGACCATATGAAGTAAACAATGTACTGCCATTCTATGCAAAAGCTAAGATTAATAACTGATAATCATTATACAAAATCCACGTTACTTACCCTGAATATCCCACGGCTCCATTTTGTAGAGATCAATCTCCACAATGACATCTAAAGCACTCTTCATTGAATTGATCTTCCTATCTAGGTAATAACCGACGAGTTCTTCCTCTGTCGGATGAAATCGGAATCCTGGTGGCATATGCATTATGTTATCCATCTAAAATTATCCTGTAAAAGTATATAAATCGGGAAACTGTTAGAGAAATGAGTAAGAAACGAGATGGAGAAATGAGAGAAAAGAGAATGATACGAATGAAAATATATTTGTATATAAACCTAAGCGTGTCTTTTTGGAAGCTATTGCGAAAACCTTAGACAAACAAGGCACAACCTTAAAGTTTTGTTTTGGGGACCAAAACCAAAGCCTATTACAAGCTTCTTATATTTAATTATAAGAAATGGATGGAATGACTCTTGGGTCCAATGGAATTCCAAAAGCTGTGTTGGCTAATGATAGTGATGTTACACACGGACACATGATAATATATTAAAATATCTATAAATATACACACACATACTATATGTATTCACATGTAAATAGATAATATCTAAAATTTTAGATCTTTAAGCTTAAGGGTATAGCTATTATATGTTTCTGATGATGGTTATGATGTATTTTCACGGGACCACCAACAATGGAGGAGCGCTTACTATTTTGCAATAATAACAAAAGTTTGATAGTGAAGGTTTTTTGGATTTTTTCTTAGAAAACATTAGGTTTAACCGTTTATTTCGCCTTGTACATACCGAACGATGCTCTTAAACGATAAGTTTCAACGTTTATGCTATATGTATTATATAAATTATAAAGAGCTCTATATAATATAACATAGCTGGTTGGTATTATAAGACCTGATATACAAGAACTATATATTGTATATGGAAGATAATCATATAAGATGGATATATAGCCGAAAAGCTTGACGGGTGGAAGTCACCGAGGTTGATGTTCCTTTGAGTGTATTACACACTCTTGTATGTGTTTATATCGCTATAGTATCTATATATTATTATTATTAATGGTGTAACAGCAATTAATTTCTAAGAAACAATAATGTCGTTGAAAAACATAGATTTCGAAATCCCCACCATTACTTTTAATTTCCCGTTTACTCTAAATTTGGTGGTCAATGTCTACACATATATACACATTTGTATACTATTCAAGATATGAACCTTCCTACCCATATACAAAACGATCCCATAGTATATATATGTATGTAATAATGCATATTTGATGGAAAAATCCAAACAGAAACGATGTATAATGGTTCATGCATGTATCCATATGTACCGATTTGTATTTTTTGTGTGTGAACAAAAAAAACTAAAAGGAATAATGAGTTGAAACTTACAAGTTAATATAGATTGGACGAAGGGCTTGCGGGAAATACTGATATGTTTTGAGCAATTTCAACAAGAACGATCTGTAATAGGGTAGCAAAAGGAAGAAGGAGAGTAGGGTTTGAAATCTCTGTTGCGGATTGAATGATGACTGTTTGTATAACAAGGCAAGAGATTGGCTTTTGATTAATTAGATCACATGTATATGGACCATCTAGAAATCTTAGAGTGTATATATATAGGTTTATGATGTGAATATGCTTATTTATATAAATGGAAGTGTGTGTCATGTGGGTGCAAAATGATGATATAAGGAGGGAGAGGAAGAAGATGGAGATGGAGCAAGAGGGTTTGATAGCGCGTGGGATAGACATCTACGCCTTGTTTTTGGACGGCTCCATCTCTCTTTCTAACCGCAAATTTTTGTTTAAAGTTTTTCCAAGCTTCTCCACTTTACCGGCAGTTACTGCACAACCCAACTTTTGTTAGTTGTCTATTATTTATTAGTTATTTATTACATCTCACAAGATTAAAATCCCTCTTCATTTTTATCTTTTTTTGTCATCGACTAATACAAGCTTAAACTAATATGTAAACTATGCTGGTAGCTCCGCATCCATGTGCACGACAAAAGACGGTTGTTTTCTGGCACATCGTGCTAACTTATCCACTTTCAAATTCTACGTGCGTGGAACATGAATGATCTCCGAACTGTGAAAACTTTTTCTCAAAGTTTTAATATCCTCTATATATGTTGTAAAAACATGTCATTTTTCTAGTTCCGAAACCATCTTCACCATTTTTATCTATTATATATCAATGTTATATATACGACTAGCGATTTACATATGCGTTAGGTTAAATAATAAAATGGTCTGAACATCACCAAAAAGTTTTATAGATTGCAAATTTTAATTTGATTGAAATAAATATTACAAACGATTCTAGTAGTTTAGCCTAGTATAAATATTACAAATTACTCTCTATGCATGTATTTTTGTCATCGTATATGCATAATGTATATATAACCAAAAATGTAATAGTAACAATATAACGAGAAAAAACAATATAACGAGAAATTTTAGATATATGTTTGCTTAACCTGGTGTTAATATGTGTCCTCGTTAACCCATTCATAAAATAAGCACGTGAGGCAAAAGAAAACATGGGGACAAAATAACTGTATTTGAGTATGTAAACTCTCAAACGTCGAAAGAATTTACACGAGTGTATATTTTATGGATTTATTTTTTAAAAAGAAATGTACATTTATGGATTACTACGTAAATCTCACTCAATATACTGCCGCATCAAATTTTATGATGTAATATAGAAATACATAATTGATAATTTCAAGTCTCAGATCCAATGGAAACCATACAATCCAAAATTTATTTTCACAAAACTATTAAAATATTTTTCAGATTTGTAGTAGCCCTAAAGGAATGAACGTTGGCCATTAAACATGACGAATCGTGTCCGTTTGTACATTATATATTAAAAACAACAAGAAATAAAAGAAAAGAGTAAAACAGATGAAAATGTTCTTAAGTCTTTCTTCAGCAATCCAGCTCCCATTGTCTGGTTGGTGGCGCCGTCCTTAACAAGTGTCGCTCTAGATGCTGGACACGTGGGGAGAAGAACTGTTTCTATTACATAACTAATCATTTGTTCCTCATCTGATTTCCTCTTATCCCGGTCCCACCAAAGCCGTTGGCTGTCGTTTTACTGTATTTACCTCACCCTTTCGGCTTGTGACGTCATCTCAGTAACTCGTTGAGTCTCTAGTCTAGTCCCGAACGAAAAGTCCAAAAACTGAAGAATCTTTTTGAGTTCGTGAAGCGTACAGTGTGACTAGGAGCACGGAAATCAAGGAGAAATGGATACATACAAAAAGAAAAAGGAGTTTATTCGGTAAATAATAAGAAATGAGTACTAAAACGGGAAAGGGAAATTTAAAGATGGGAAAGGCTAGTTGAATAAAAGCTGGATTTAAGAAATGAGAAGAAAGAGCACTTGATTTTGGTTTCAGTTTCACATGCATGCCTACTTGTCTAGTGTCTACTGCGTGAGAGAGAGCCCTTTTGTACAAATCCCAAGGATTTACCCACAAACCCCTTCACACCATTTACATTGTTGTCAGAATATACATTATATATGTGCCTCGATCCCTATATTTCCTTCTCTAATCATAATGTCTCCAACTCTCAAGATAAAAATTTATATAATAAACCCCCTTTTGTACTTGTTACGGGCTCTTGTGTATGACAATATTAAGCCGGCCTCTAATTTGATTTGCTATCTATTAAGTAGTATTAAGTATACTGTACATTGATTTTATGATGGGTTCACAGTGTTTATGAACTAATACATAACATAAGAATGTGCACAAAAAAAACATAACATAAGATATCAGTATCTGAAATGCGTTCCATTTTTAGAACAGATATACTTCTTCTTTTTTGCAAATGTGTTTCATATTTACATAAGCTATATTTTCCCTAACTAACTATGTATATATGATCGGATTTATAGCGCGTGTGTACTTGACACTCTCTAACACTGATTATAATTAAGGTTAACGGTAATTATTGGGGTTAGTAGGCAAGTAGCCTACTAAATCGAATAATTAACGATGCATTACCAATTAGTGTTTGTTGTTTTTACCCGGCAGAGGTCAACGTGCTGCTGTTCTCAATTGAATTCGTATCTCAAGTTTTTATCCACTAAAAATGAACTGTAGAAGTTAGTGACGCCACTGTAAATTGCTGATTAGGATTCCATCCTCCCTATTGGCTGGCCGGTTTCATAACTTACAATATGTATTGATTTATATTAAGTAAAAATGCTATCAAAGCATGCTAACAAAAGTAATTGATACATTAGACGCACGATTTTTTTGGAGGCTTCCACTTTACCGTCCACGAATTAAAAGGTTATCAATATCACGCCAATATCTTGAAAATTTGATACATTGGTCCAAAGACTCCAAGGTCTAGCCTTTTTGATCTGTTACTTCTGTTACTTTGAGGCAATTCTTGATCCTAAGAAAAATTCATCCCATAGAGTCAAACAATAGCAATAATATCTCAATTTGATTAAGTGAATTTTAAGAATGTCTGAATTTTTGTGACCAACGGTATAGTTATTAAACTGATTTTGATACACACCATAAGTTCCAACATGCTAAATATTATTTAAGTCGTCACATAGAATAATCTAATACACACTATAGTACCTGTTCTAAAAAAATAACAGACTATTAAATAATGTCGAGTACATAATTATAAGAAACATATATATTGTAATTTGTATAGAAAGCATAAAAATCATTTCAGTATCTATGTGTAAAAATACGAAGAATACTCGGATATAATATGATAATTAAAATTCAACTAATAATTAATTTCACAGAGAAAAATGGGAGGAAACATGGTGAAGCCCATCAGAGTTCATCATATCTTATAAGGTTAATGGAAAAACTGGTACAAAACAGAATTTATTTGATCAAAGGAAGGCCACGTTTTGAAAAAGCCATGGAAGCTCGTTTTTTTTCAAGAGGGTAAAGGGATTCTCTGTTGTTGTTCTTTCAGTCAAAAATAGATTTTCATGTAACCAGCTTAATGACCGTATCTATTATAAAGAGAAGTTTTTTTTAGAAAAATAAAATTTATATTATTTAAAAACAAAAGCTTCGAATATGATCTATGACCTTACATATCACAATTAGTATTCGTTATCTTTGTGTTGAGTTTGAACTAATTGCTAAACGCGTACGAACCATGCAGGCTAATATGTTTTTGGACAAGATATGTAGTATTTAGTTCATCAGTTTTATATTTTGGTATGCATTGTGCTAATAACAAAATTAAAATGTGTGTTTTAAAAAAAAAATTAAAATTGTCTTGTCTCTAATGCTGGAACGTAAATTTTGAAACAAACCAGGTCGATTTAGTTTACAAACAAATTAATCCATATTGTCTGTTGTCGTCATTAGAATTAGTTTAAATAGCTATCTAATTGGGCGTTCCAAAATAAAAAAGCTATCTAAGTGGTTAATTTTGGAAGTTTGAAGGAGAAATTCTCGTCTAAATGGGTCCATAACTCAATCAAAAATATAAATCATGAACTTAATCTGATAAAATCATTGCAATCTGATGTGATCTACCGACCTTTCACTTACCTTTTATCTATTTATATATTGTAGTCCATTTCAATTGGACTGCTCATCAAACTTCCAACAGATAATATACTGGACTATAAAATTATGGCCGCACACCTTCTTTCCATTGGTCACTTTGAAGATTAGTCACATAATATTATATCTGATAAAATCAACTAATACCATATCAACTCTAATTTTTGAACATCACTAATTTAACTCTACAAATAATTGCGATATAAAAATAAATATTGTAAACAAACACCTGACATCAACTATAAAGCAAAGAGTAAATATCGAGAAATATTTGAGAATTTGTATTATGCACGAACAACTACTAGATTTTGGACCCGCGCACCCGCGCGGATGTATGTTTGGAAAGATGAAATGGTAAATAAAAATTTAGAGGCTTTCATATTTGTTGAACTTATATTTGTGTTTTTTGTTCGGTTTGTTGAATATTTGATTAAAAAGTATGATTTTATATAAATATCCATTTTTTTAGAATGAAAATATTATTGTGTGTTTTTTTAAAATTCAAATTTATTATAACTTGTGTATGTAAGATTATATATTCTAAACTTTGAATTACATGATTTCTAATTTTTTTAAAAATAAAGGATATTTTACCAAAATTAAATAATTTTGAAAATATTATTGTGTGTACTTTTTTTAATTATAATTTAGTATAACTTGTGAATGTAAGTTTAAATATTCTAAACTTTTAATTACAGGATTTTTTAAATCTAAAAAGTAAAGGAAATGTACCCAAATTATTTTGTTTTGAAAATTATATTATGATAGGCCAAAATAGCAAATAGACCCAATTTACTAATATATGGAAATAATATTTTTTGGGATATGGTTTGGAGAATAGATGATGAGATATATATACTGGTGGTGAAAGATGCCGCAGGTTAGGTTAAATGTCATTAAGTTCGATATTTTATTTTTGGTAGTTATAATTTAAAAAAATAATCAAAGGCAAAATATCTTAAAAGTAATTAAATGTACATTTATTATTTAGTATTTATTAGGGAAAAAGAATATTCGTAGAGAAAAGGAGAACTTGGTGGTCAAGATATTTAAAAAGATTTTCGTAGAGAAAAGAACTTGGTGGTCAAGATTACATTGAAAAATTTTCGTATGGTTAGTTATTTGCATCGAGCTGTTTAACAATAAATAGTTTATATTCTTTTTCCGTAGGATTAGGAAAATCTCTAAGTGAATATAATTGAAAGATCGCGTAGTATTAGAAAAATATTAGAGTGAGTATCAATTATAAATAGCTTTAAATGTTATTAATGTACATTAATTAAAAAAATTCGAAAATTTAAGACTGCTTTAGGATGGACCATGTGCATGTTAAAAAGAAAGCCCAAAGACAATGATAATAGGCCATATTTTTTTAATTGTGATGGCAGTGGCATGCAGTGGTAATATTTGTGCAAAACTAAGGGGACATAATTATTTGTACTTCAGTATTAATATTTTAGATGGAGCAATGCCTAAAATATCTTTTCAGGGATTGACTGAAATGCAATATAAGATATTTTTCGGTGATATGTTGGATAAATGGAGTAATCAAAGAAGAAAGTTTCCTGAAAAAGAAAGAACTATATTTGCTTTGCCTGGAAGAGTTAGCTTATAGGATCTTGTCTTAGATTCCATCCTAACTAAACTCTGAAAACGACCTGTATCTAGAAACAGCCCCCTATACCTTTATGTTATTGACAATTTATATAATATATAGGATATGATTTACCACACACATATATATATAGAGAGACGTTAAAATTATACATATAAGGTTATTTTTTGAGTAAACAAAAAAAATACCGTTCTTTATACATGTTGGTGGTTACATCATTTATTCAAGTATATTACAATACATAGGCAAGAAGTTCAAATTTTGACAACATAGATATTTAAAATAAATTGTGGAGCTTATTTTGTGACAATTCACTTGAATCTGATGTTACCCAAATATATTATTATGAATGAAAGATTAAATCGTAAAAAATTAATTAGAATAATATACATAATCAATCGAAGAACATGATCTTCATATAAACAGTATATATATATATATATATATATGTGTGTGTGTGTGTGGGTATATTGCATGCAAGCAAACTTAGTAATTATTCTGTTTTGTTGTTTTGATAACTTAATAATTATTCACAGCTCTCAAGATGTGAAAAAACTAATGATAGATAATTCACCAATATAGCATTTTATTTCTATGTATATTTCTTTTTCTTTTCTTTTTATCTTAAATTTTTTTCCCTCTATTTTTTCTCTCTCTAGTTTCTATGTATATTTTCTCTCTAGTTTTGATGGTTAACCTTTAAGAATTTGGGTCATATGTTTAAATTATATTGTACCTTTAACAAAACAAATAATTTCGCTAATTGTAACAATGGTTGTGCTTATGAGTTAGGAATCAATGTGAATAACTATAATTCGCTCAAAATACTTTTATATGTTTTTCTCCCATAACATCACATAAATTTATTTGCACCCTGAAAGATATCATATCCACCAACAAATTATTACCAGCTGATCTTAGAGAAACAATAATAATTAAGAAATAGAAAGTCATTATTACTGATACTCATAGGCTATATATTTAATCATTGTCGAATTTTAATTCTTTCGTAGGCACTGATTTTGAATTTGTCTTTATGTGAGAATGTTCTGAAAATCTATCTCTCTTCTGTTCGAGAGTAAATTTACTTAATATATGTGAAGAATCTGAAACACTATAAATTAACTGCGAACAGTAATGTTTTATATATTTCAAAGTAGCGTCTACATTTACTCCTCTTTTTTTAGAAATCTGTATGTTTGAATCCGAGTTAAGCATATATTGAGACATTTGGATTTTTTTTTATTTTTATTTTGTTATCTTTTTCGATAGCTGCAATGCTAACTATAATTTAATTAACCAAAAATGACATGAAAAAAATAAATTTAAATATAGGTGACAATACAATGGTAATTCCGAAATGGTTTCTTTTTCATAATTTAGAGCACTCCCAATAGAGGGTTCTTACTCATAGATTCTAAAAACGCATATGTGTATATGTGTATATTATATGTGTGTAAGTAATTGTAGGGTTTTAAGTTTTACGGAAAATCCAACCGAGAATATCTAAAATTAGATACTTTCGGATGGATTTCCCGTAAAACATCTAAAGTTAGATATTTTTAGTTGGGTTTTCCGTAAAATTTAGAACCCCTGATTACATATAATATTTATGTGTGTTTTTAGAATCCAAAAACAAGAACCCATCATTAAAATTGCTCTTACTTGAACCTGCGCGTCACTATTTTTTTTAGCATATCGCTATGTTTTTTTCACCTCATTTTATTTTGGGAAATTTGGGAAAAGGGAACCAAATAACTAAGACTTTATCCCCTTAGTACAAAATCAAATTTTACCACTTTTAGACTTTTACTACCCTTCAAAGTTATAAAAATTGATATCAATTAATTTACTGTGACAGAAAATTAAGAAAAATATAAAACATGAAGTAGTTAAACATGTGTATATATGAAAATATTATTTTTTGAAAAAAAAAATTTGGAATAGCAAATTCAAAAATGGACTAAAGGTGTTAGTATATCAGATCTACCATCTACGGCGTTTCAGAATATGCAATCTACTCCAAACACAATGATCTACACATGGTAGACTGCGAATTACACTAAAAACATTAAAATCTACACAGGAAGAATACATAATCTACATTTTATTCTATGTTCTGCATAATTGGTAGATCATAAGAGATAATAAATGTTCTTATGTCTTCCTTAGAAGAATATACTTTCTTCTTATTTCTCTTTTGTCTATAATATCGGTATTCTATATCTACTTACTCATTCACATTCTACCCGTTGTAGAATGTACGTTCTACCGGATTTGTAACAAAATCCAAAAATTTAAGAAATAACTGTTATGAAATATTCCCTAAATCTATTAAATCTTTTTATTTCCTTTTTAAAAATTTTATTCCCTAAATTTTAGTTCTTTGTTGCTAACAATGATTTTGAGAAATGTAAATTTACTGCCCACCTTTATTTAAGTTTGTAATCAGCCGCTAATCTTGATAGTTTCTAGTAGTGCATTGGTTTATGTTGTAATTATAAATACCCAGGTGAAGTGTTCGATCTC
Source organism: Raphanus sativus (assembly GCF_000801105.2). NCBI lineage: Eukaryota > Viridiplantae > Streptophyta > Magnoliopsida > Brassicales > Brassicaceae > Raphanus > Raphanus sativus. Next base: position 4,311,225 of record NC_079519.1, on the reverse strand, counting down.
TCCTTCTACATTTTTGTTACAAAAATGTTTTCCTAAAATATCCTCTAATAAGAGAGTCAAATAAGACCATCTAAATTCATATCATGTATGTCTTTGTTTGTTATCGTGTAAGTCAATAAAAACCTACTTGCTAGACAAGTGATAATTGAAATAACATCATAAAATGTTACATCATAAAATCGTAGTAACTATACATGAATTTCTAGCTAAAAAATGGTTACAATATCTCCGCTTTCATCTCTTGTAAGTTTTGGAATGATGGATCAGCTAAAATTACTTAATTGTAAATGTAACATTTCCTTTGCTCTGCTTACAGAAGATACACAAATAAGATCCGATCAAAAGGACAGAAAAAACAAGAGCCTATGCTTTCTCCACTGCTTGTTCACCATAGGGAAAGTTCTCCTACAATTGGAACATCACGTTTCATCACATGTTCCAAGCTTTCCATCACCTATTAGAGAATATAATAAATTAACAAAACAAATAGACTTTGATGAAACAACATGCTACATGTATAAGCCAAGCACATGGTGAATTAAAACAACTTTGTAAAAATAGTACAATTCAAATGCAAGGACACTTCCCGGTCTAATCAACTACAAGTTTCAACTAGAATAAAAGTCTTCAGCTAAAAACAACATTGTATCAAACACACAGAACCAACCGTGCACAATTAGGCATTCAAAATAGCAGATAAAAAATCGCAATCAACTAGCATTTTTGTTTTTCTCTAAACGCAAAGTCTCTAGACATGGTAAAAAAAACAGAGTCAAAGCTACCCACCTATTGATTCTTAAGTGAATGAGTGTCTCGCAGAGATAAGAGGCATAATGGTATCACTTCCAAACGCTTACGAGAGACATAAAGATACTCAACATTAAGAAGTTTTAGTTTACTTCTACCAACACAGTCCATCCAACGCGTGACACATGACTTGTCGTACTTAAATTTAGAACTTTTAGCTTGAGCCTGTGCAAGCAAGACTTATCGAGGAACATATAATTTTCTAAGTTCAAATATACATAAACATGAGTCCAATTCCAATCAAATATAACTCAGTCTCACAATCAAACTATTATACATTTTAAATAGCACATAAAACTCACAATCAACTCAACCCAAAACTACAATCAAAACCATAAACATGAATCGATTTTCTTTTTAACAATTCAATCTCTTCTTAGTACATGCAAATAAACAGATTACGAACCAACAAAAACGATCACAAAGGGAATTACGAAACCCTAACCTCCAAGTTCTGGGAAACAAGATGAAGTAAGAGCAAAAGAAGAACAAGATGATGCTAATCGAGCTTGAACATCTCCGATTGTACCCTGCAGAGATTACAAAGTTATTCTAATTGGTGGTGTTTAAAGAGGAGATATGAAAGAAGGATGACGAAGGAAATATGTGATGATGAATTAAAGGTCTCCGACGAACTATGACAGCCCGGGAAAAAAGGTGTCGACGGCTTAACCTAATCGATGGAGAAAAAGAAGAGTCGAAGTCGATAGGTTCTGATTCTTTTACTTTTTAGATAACAAAAATAAATGTAAATTATATTATTTTTCTTAATAATAGTATTTAGTTATTAATTAGAAAGGACAAAATTGGATTTTCATTATTGTTTATACTATAGGGACAATAATTTTGGTTTTAATTCCAAGGGGACAAAAGTATAGTTGTTTCATTCCCTTTTCCCAAATTTCCCTTTTATTTTTCTCACAAAATAAACTTACTGCAGCTGATAAATGGCCTCGGTCGGTGGGTCGCGACTCGATGGAAGTGCGACGCGTGTATCGACGATGATGTGGTTTCAACATGTGGACGTCCATGCGTGTTCTTTGATGCGTGGTTTGGCGCGCCGCGTGGGTTTGGAGACTGGGCTTCGGCCCATTGTTTGTCTCCTTTAACTGCCTTGGGTTTTGTGCTTTTATGTTTGTGTTTTGTTTGTGTATACTCGTTTCTGAGCTTTTAAGCCCATAATAAAATCTTAGTTGGCAAAAAAAAAAATGGTTCCTAACAAGCAACCTATTGACAACGGAAAAAATATAAAAAGGTATTAAAGACAAAGAAAATTAATAATTAAGATGGCAAAAATAAAATTAAAAATTGAACGAGCAATCAAAATTGTCATAGATAATAACTAATGAAAGTTATAATTAGCCGCAATTAATGATGAACGACGGTGGGTGAAGATCGATCACTATTTCTCCAAGTGACCCCTACAGCCTCCTCTACTTGTCTCCCTATTCCACATCATCCTATTTGGTAACCATCAAGTCAAGATTTCCCATTAACGTTTCATTTTTAATTTGGATAATCTGTAGTGTAGATATTTGCTACTAACATGTAAACACAATTTCACCTTTGGTGTTTGAAGGGAGATCAGAAGTGAAGAGGCATATCTATGGGTTGTTTGGGGCGGTTTAGTGGTTGGGATTTTTAGTGTTAATTTGCTGAGATTGCGTCTCTATTACAATACATCAAATAATAGTTCTACACTATTTATAATAGTAACTATTCTCATTATATAACTTTAATTATTTAAAGAATTCTACTTTTGGAAAATTTCAAAACGTTTCTCGTTATTATTTTATCATTTGTTATGTATCATGTTATGAGTAAAATTAACGACAACATAAAACCAAATAAGACATTCCAAAATCCTTCCTTTTTCTTTATCTTTATTCGTTTGTATCCGTTTTGCCAGTACCGTACAAGTTCTGATTTTGTTTATTTTTGTTTATCGTTTGAGATAAGTTTAATAATAACTTGGCTACCTAAAAACGATTTTTAAACATTTTATGAATCAAAACAGAAGGATAAAGTATAATGTCGATGTGATATTTATACCTCAACATTTGATTTAAAATTATAGTATAGTTTAATAGCCAAAACCAACTATTTTAAATATCTCATAAATGGATGAGTGAATTTCAAAATTTATCCAACTTTTATCCAAAAAATGTAATGATGAGAGAAGCAAACACTTCTAGAGGTAAGAATGGAGCAAGAGAGGCTCTGATGATGGCATGTCGGCCCACACCCCCCAAGTTGTCTCTTCGATCCTATTGCTTATTTCATACTTATTCCTACATTCTTTTATTTTAGTTTTTTTGTCTTTCCTTTAGGTCCCTTTACAGCTTAATTATTTAAAGTTTGTAAATTTTTTAATAAAATTAGTGAACTTTTTCTTATTGTAATATTAACAGTTGGTTTGATAGCATTGGTTAAACAAGGGACAAACGTTTTCTTTTATTTTACAAAATACTTACTTAATAAGTAGGTGTAAGAAAACAAATCTCAGAATGCTTGTATAGTAAATTACAGAATAATTAATTGAATGAATTCTAGCCGAAAAAACTAAACTTGGTATAAATATGAAACACTAAATTTTATTAATGTTAGACCCTTTCGTTTTAAAAAGATGTGTTATAGAATTTTCACACATATTAAATATTTGAAATTTTGATTCATTGTTTTGTGATAAACTATTTATTATAATTTTTAGTCAATCAAAATTCAATAATACAATTAATTTCTTCAAAATTTATAAATTATCATTATTGCCTAATAAAAATACATTGAAAATGTAAAAGTGTTTTTTTAAAATGTTTTAACAACTCTTCCACATGACAAACATTTTTTCTAAAATATCGATTATTTTAAAACGGAGGGAATATAATTACGTTATGTTTTTAGGTTATATTCTTAATCAACTATTTATAGCCAGATAAAATTTAAAATGTGAAATTTTGATAAATTCAAATAATAAAAAATGTTAGAACTATGTTTTTAGAAAGCGAAGACGGGAAACAAACGGTATATAATTCATTATCAACATCTTTCTAACTTGTTTGTCGCTTAACAGAGAAGTACGTGCGTATGCCGAATAGGGCAATAAATGAATTATGGATTTAAGAGAGGCTACAAGAGTTTACACCTCTAACAGAAACAAACTGTTTGAATTTGATTCCGACTAGACCAGAATTAACCAACTCCTAGTCGTTTAGTCGCATATAAAAAAATGTCTCAGCTTCAATGGGCTCCATCATAAGTTCAATAGTTGGGCCTTGCTTAGGCTCATTATCAAATCACAATGCTACAAAAGATGTTTCACTAGAACGAAGTTCGAATGGCTCGTGTAAGGATTCAAGAAAAGGAACCTCTTTCAACCAGCTTAAAAAGTCTCTCTCTTTCGCGTACCAAAGCGTCTCTCACATCTTCCAAGTACTTACATTTGAAAGTGCTGCTAGAGCAGCTACCTCCAAGTACCAACTATGTTTTTAGTAACGATGGAATCAAACGAGAGAGAGAGCCCTACGAACACGAGAAGAGGCGTCGCAGCAGAGAGTGAAAAGAAAAGCAGACAGCAAAAAGCTACGATTTTTCTATGGACCCACTAGTGATTATCAGGCAAATATGGGATTTTTTTTTTTAAATTTCTGAACAGTCGGAGGACTGAACCCGAAACTGAATCCGTGACCTGGTTTGAAGATTCGGGTCGGTGGGGATTAGAGTGGTCGGTCAATGGATTAGCAGTAGACTAGTAGGTGGTCCGGGTCTATTTCTTGACTTGTAGAAATGGTTGCAAAGTCTTCTTCTTTGTATTATCTTTCAAGTATTTTTTTTGGTTTTAATAATTTTCTTGCAATCTTAATTCTAGTTCTTTTTCTGGGTCAAAAGCTCAATTTTTGAGTTTTATTTCACAGTCATTTCTAACCAAAAAAAACAAATTCATGGGCATCTTAAGAGTATAAAAAGGTTTTGAATCTGTCTCTGTACTTTAATTTTGCATGTATAATAAAGTATAGAATGTCAACAAAAAGGTTTAGGTTCCTTTGAATAACATAAACAGTTACCGAATAAAGATAATTGATGTGGTGAATAACGTTGTACCATGTAGGACAGCTTACATTGTCTCTTGTTTAACTACATAAACATGATTCATTAATATTTTAACACCAAATAAATGGATTTTAAAAAATTGAATTGTGCAAATTAATAGAAAAAGACTAAATAGATTTTTTTTTTGCAAAAAAGACCGCCAAATAAGAGTTTAATATAGTGATCTAAGGCGATTCAATCATACATGAATCCTCGTAATACAAATATAATTATCACTTATAAAATCGTTTTACGAATATGCGCTATACCATATATACATCTTTCTATTGATTAGAGAATTTACAAGTACTATATCTATCAGTACGATCACACATTTATTAGTGATATCAAATCTATCATAAAAAGGCAAATATCAAATCAACACCTAATGGAATGTTTCAAATAGAATAAGTTGAAAGTTTTCTGGCGGTAAAATGATAAAATAACAATACTTTCCTTGGAAACCTTTTAACTTTATTTAACATTTTACCAAAAAAAAAAAAACCTTTTAACTTTCCTTTGTTTGAAACATAAAAATACCCAGGAGAACCCTCTTATTCTAACCCTTTTACACTTTTCACCTTATAAAATTCATACATATTCAGACCAAACCCCACGCAGAAAGCAAGAGAAAAAAGACAAGAAACAAACAAACAAAAAAGACTCTTCAAAATCCAAATATGTTCTTCAAACTCAGGGACCTAAAGTTAATTGTTGAGAACCAGCCACACGACAAATGTAACTTTGTTTTAAACACAAATTATTTCTTCTTTCTCCATAAAAGCCCCGAAACTTGTGAATTCTAACAACCCCCCCCTCTCCTCACCGTGGATGAGTTTTCACCGGCGATCTCCGAGATGAACTCCGCATAACAAGAAGCTTCTTCAAAACCCTAATCAACACCAACACGTTAGGACTCATCTTCTTCTTCGTTAACTTCATCCCGCGCTCCACGGCCACCACGGCGGAGCTGTCGTCGGGAAACAAAGACGTTTTCTTCTCACCGACACCTCCGCCGGGATCGATCCTAAGGCTCTGGCTTCTCTGCGGAAGCTCCTCGTTGAGAACTTCCCACAACATATCCATTTTCTCCTCTTTTTTATCGCTCCAAAGACTTTTCCTCTCCACGTAAGAGAAGCTCTTCGTCTGATCGTTACCAACTTCCTTCTCCAAACCTCTGTCGTGATCTCCCCGGCGGGATTTATCCGGCGAGTGTTTCCACAGTGGAGGTGAATCGATGCCGCCGGCAAAGTGGGAAGAGTCTTGGGAAGCGAGCAACGGAAAGCTAAACTCTTGGGAAGAGACAGCCATTTTTTGGGATCAAGAAGCTAAAGAATAGAAGATTGAAGAAGAAGAAGACCAATGAGATAGCAACACACAGATTGTGTTTTGTTGTGTTTGTGATGTTGGATTCGTTGCTCTGTCTCTTTTTTTTTCTAGTTCAACTGCTACAACAAGTTTCTCCTCTTTTTTTTTTCTCTTATAATTTGCAGAGGAATATTTGGGTTTATTCAAAAAATATGTAATTATGGCGATCTTTTCATATGGGTTGAGTTTGTTTTATTTTGGTAAGAAATTAATTTTAATCTCTTGTAGATAAATTTGAAACGATTATTTTCTCAATGGGTCAGATTGTAATTTTATATTTTATAGGTGTTTTCACGTATCCTCTATTTGTGATTTTCAAAACGGATTGCAGTTAACATAAATGCGGAAGTTGAAAGATTTTAAAGTTAAGAGACTATATGCTGTTGTTATATAGTTTAGATTAAATTGGTGATTGACTCTCTAAGTTATAAAATGTATAAAATAGTTAATTGAGAGGGACATAGGGCAGTTTCAAGTTGACATCTCATCCACCAGCGGAGTGATTGATTGTGGAAAGATGAACATAAAACGTTGTCTCTATATGTGGCCATCAATGTTATTACTCCACCTCTTCAGTAGTATACTAATATTTCTTCAAACAAATTGACTAACCATGTGTTTGATAACTTTCTCTATTTTTTTTTCAAATTGTTGAAACCAACCAATGGGAAAAATAGAAAAACTATAACAAAAACAAAAACAAAAATCAAAGGTTCAAATTTGAATTGTAAACCTTCGGTTTTAACTTTTAAGCAAACCCCATGTATGTTCTATAATAAAAAGATCTCACAGGTCACAAAAGGGTTTATGCGTGGGTGTGTGCTAATGCCATATGTTTTGATTGAATTCACATCATATTTACTGAGAAGAAGAAGAATATCCAATCGTCCTCCTTTTAACTTTCCTCGATCTTCTTGAACCATCTGTATTTGATAAGACATATGAACCAAGGTACTTGGTTATAGTAGTAGTAGATCGAGATAAGGGGAAAAAAAGGTTGAGGCTCTCTGGCTTGTAGTAGACCAGAAAAAAAGCAATAACGCTATGATGACATGAGCGATTCTTGGCGTCTAAGTGGGAATGCCTTCTGATTCAAACCCATAAGCCTCATTGGCATACTTGCATACCAACAATGGTAATATTACCGATGAACCTGCAGTAACATAGCAACAACAATCAGTTGCAAACTCCAGAGGGATACAAACACTAGGTGCTAAAATTATAACAACAAACCATCACCGTGAAAAACTATATATATATCGGCATGTTCTAAATTATTATAATCATTTAGGCTAATATCGGCATGTTCTAAATTATGTCTATATATATCGGCATCTTCAAACTCTATAGATGGAGGAAGAACGTTGACCAAGTGGCAAACAAACACGTTCTAGCTAGTGCTAGGCTGAACTAAAACCAATTAAGTCTTTATAATAAGCTAAAAGGTGAGCAGCATTCAAGAAGATAAGAGTCCCAAAGAGTTCCTTTTTGATTATAAAATTCTAAAAAGGCGTAGCAGAAAACTGTGATGATTATACAATAAAAATATAATGAAACACAACAGGCTTTCCACCAGATAGGAAAAAAATATTTAACGGCTGAGGAAAGATCACCTTGCATTACAAGGTAACACACCTCGTCTTCCTCCCACGAACCCGGCTTCCACCGACGACTGCTAAAATCAGTGCACTCTTATCTCCCGTCAGTCCCATTCGTCATCTTCTTCGTAGATCATGTCATCATCAATACCTTGTAGATACAGGTCGTCACGAACCCACGTTCCATTACTAAGTCGTCTTCTATGAACCGACTCTCTTCCACGATGATATTTGCCAAAACCATCTGACTCAATACTTTGCTGGGGGAACCGAACCAAACTCGGAACATAGTTGAAAATATGTTCATGTCTAGAACGCGCTTTTTTAAAAGGGATCTCCGAGTAATATTCATCTTCCTCTCCAACAGTGAATGCAACTTCCCCATGAGGTGAATCACACAAGGCCACTTTCTTATCTTCGTCGATTAAAACACTCTAATAAATACATAAACAAAAGTTCACCGTAAAGGATTTGGTCCATGACAAATCTGCTTCTTCACAAGTAATATCCATTTTATTCTTCACAAGTAATATCCATTTTCAAAATCCGTGGGTTAACCCCTTTAAAAATATTGAGTTTTCGGTAAATGCTCTATATACTAAAATTTATACTCTTCACTTTAGATTAAAATTTTTAAACCACATTCTACATTTGAATTAATGTATTCTAAACTATCTTTAATGGTATATAGGAATAGTTTTAATTTTTTAATATTTAGTTTACTAAAATTTCATATACTGCCTAGATTAGTGAAATTAGCATTATAAAATATTCATTATCTAGAGAAGCAGAGACTACAAAGGTTCTAAACTATTTGACTATCATCTTATGTCAGTGCTCGATGAAACTATACACTAAAATTAGATTTTCATATTTTGAAATTATTTCAAAATCCGTGGGTTAACCCCTTCTAAAATAATGAATTTTCGGTAAATGCTCTATATACTGAAATTTATACTCTTCACTTTAGTTTAAAAATTTCAAATCTCATTCTACATTTGAATTAATGTATTTTAAACTGTCTTTCATGGTATATATGAATAATTCTATTTTTTAAAAATTTAGTTTTCTAAAATTTCATATACTGCATAGATTAATGGAATTAGCATTATAAAATCTTCATTATCTAGAGAAATGGAGACAACCGAGGTTCTAAACTCTTTGACCATCATATTTTGTTAGTGCTCGATGAAACCATACACTAAAATCAGATTTTCATATTTTTGAAATTTTTTCAAAATCCGTGGGTTAAGCCCTTCTAAAATAACGAGTTTTCGGCAAATGCTTTATATACTGAAGTTTATACTCTTCACTTTAGTTTAAAAGTTTCAAATCTCATTCTACATTTGAATTAATGTATTTTAAACTGTCTTTCAGGATATATAGGAATCATTCTAATTTTTAAAAATTTAGTTTACTAAAATTTCATATACTGGCTAGATTAGTGGAATTAGCATTATAAAATCTTCATTATCTAGAGAAATGGTGACAACCGAGGTTCTAAACTCTTTGAACATCATCTTTTGTTAGTGACCGATGAAACTATACACTAAAACCAGGTTTTCATATTTTTGAAAATTTTTCAAAATCTGAGGGTTAACCCCTTCAAAAATATTGACTTTTCGGTAAATGCTTTATATACTGAAGTTTATACTCTTCACTTTAGTTTAAAAATTTCAAACCACATTCTACATTTGAATTAATATATTCTAAACTATCTTTCATGGTATATATCAATCATTCTAATTTTTTAAAATTTAGTTTACTAAAATTTCATATACTGCCTAGATTAGTGGAATTAACATTATAAAATCTTCATTATGTAGAGAAATGGAGATAACAGAGGTTCTAAACTCTTTAACCATTATATTTTCTTAGTGCTCGATGAAACTATACACTAAAAAGAGGTTTTCATATTTTTGAAATTTTTTCAAAATCTGTGGTTAACCCCTTCAAAAATATTGAGTTTTCGGTAAATGCTCTATATACTGAAGTTTATACTCTTCACTTTAGTTTAAAATTTTCAAACCTCATTTTACATTCGAATTAATTTATTCTAAACTATCTTTCATGATATATAGGAATCATTCTAATTTTTAAAAATTTAATTTACTAAAATTTCATATACTGCCTAGATTAGTAGAATTAACATTATAAAATCTTCATTATCTAGAGAAATGGAGATAAACAAGGTTCTAAACTCTTTGAACATCATCTTATGTTACTGGTCGATGAAACTATACACTAAAACAAGATTTTCATATTTTGAAAATTTTCCAAAATCCATTGGTTAACCTCTTCTAAATAATGAGTTTTCGGTAAATCCTCTATATACTTAAATTTATACTCTTCACTTCAGTTTAAAAGTTCCAAACCACATTATATACTTAAATTTATACTCTTCACTTCAGTTTAAAAGTTCCAAACCACATTTTAGATTTGAATTAATTTATTCTGAACTATCTTTCATGGTATTTAAGAATCATTCTAATTTTTAAAAATTTATTTTACTAAAATTTAATATACTGCCTAAATTAGTGGAATTATCATTATAAAATCTTCATTATCTAGAGAAATGGAGATAACAAAGGTTCTAAACTCTTTAACCATCATATTTTCTTAGTGCTCGATGAAACTATACACTAAAACCAGATTTTCATCTTTTTAAAAAAAATCAAAATCCGTGGGTTAACCCCTTCAAAAATATTGAGTTTTCGGTAAATGCTCTATATACTGAAGTTTATACTCTTCACTTTAGTTTGAAAATTTCAAACCACATTCTACATTTGAATTAATGTATTCTAAACTATCTTTCATGGTATATAGGAATCATTCTAATTTTTTTAAATTTTGTTTACTAATATTTCATATACTGCTTTGATTAATGAAATTAGCATTATAAAATCTTCATTATCTAGAGAAATGGAGACAACCGAGGTTCGAAACTCTTTGACCATCATCTTTTGTTAGTGCTCGATGAAACCATACACTAAAACTAGATTTTCATATTTTTGAATTTTTTTCAAAATCCATGGGTTAACCCCTTCTAAAATAATGAATTTTCGGTAAATGCTTTATATACTGAAGTTTATACTCTTTACTTTAGTTTAAAAATTCAAACCATATTCTAAATTTGAATTAATGTATTCTAAACTATCTTTCATGGTATATAGGAATCATTCTAATTTTTTAAAATTTACTTTACTGAAATTTCATATACTGCCTAGATTAGTGGAATTAGCATTATAAAATCTTCATTATGTAGAGAAATGGAGATAACAGAGGTTCTAAACTCTTTAACTATCGTCTTTTGTTAGTGCTCGATGAAACTATACACTAAAACCAGGTTTTCATATTTTTTTTTTTAAATCCGTGGGTTAACCCCTTCTAAAATAATGAGTTTTCGGCAAATGCTTTATATACTGAAGTTTATACCTTTCACTTTAGTTTAATATTTTCAAAACTCATTTCTACATTTGATTTAATGTATTCTAAACTATCTTTAATGATATATAGGAATCATTCTAATTTTTAAAAATTTAGTTTACTAAAATTTCATACACTGCCTAGATTAGTGGAATTAGCATTATAAAATCTTCATTATCTAGAGAAATGGAGACAACCGAGCTTCTAAACTCTTTGAATATCATCTTTTGATACTGCTCGATGAAACTATACAATAAAACCAGGTTTTCATATTTTTTTAAAAAAATTCAAAATCCGTTGGTTAACCACTTCAAAAATTTTGAGTTTTCGGTAAATGCGCCATATACTGAAGTTTATACTTTTCACTTTAGTTTAAAATTTTCAAACCACATTCTACATTAGAATTAATGTATTCTAAACTATATTTCATGATATATAGGAATCATTCTAACTTTTTAATACTTTGTTTACTAAAATTTCATATACTGCTTAGATAAATGAAATTAGCATTATAAAATATTCATTATCTAGAGAAACAGAGACTACAAAGATTATAAACTCTTTGAACATCATCTTATGTCAGTGCTCAATGAAACTATACACTAAACTCAGATTTTCATATTTTTGAATTTTTTTAAAAATCCGTGGGGACCTCTTCTAAAATAATGAGTTTTCGGTAAATGTTTTATATACTGAAGTTTATACTCTTCACTTAAGTTTTAAAATTTCAAACCACATTCTAAGTTTAAATTAATGTATTATAAACTATATTTCATGGTATATAGGAATCATTCTAATATTTAAAAATTTAGTTTACTAAAATTTCATATAATGCCTAGATTAGTGGAATTAGCATTATAAAATCTTCATTATCTAGAGAAATGGAGACAACCAAGGTTCTAAACTCTTTGACCATCATCTTTTGTTAGTGCTCGATGAAACCATACACTAAAACCAGATTTTCATATTTTTGAAATTTTTTCCAAAATCAGTGGTTTAACCCCCTTCTAAAATAATAAGTTTTCGGCAAATGTTTTATATACTGAAGTTTATACTCTTCACTTTAGTTTAAAATTTTCAAAACTCATTTCTACATTTGAATTAATGTATTCTAAACTATCTTTCATGGTATATAGAATCATTCTAATTTTTATAAATTTAGTTTGCTAAAATTTCATATACTACCTAGATTAGTGGAATTAGCATTATAAAATCTTCATTATTTAGAGAAATGGAGACAACCGAGGTTCTAAACTCTTTGACCATCCTCTTTTGATAGTGCTCGATGAAACTATATACTAAAACCAGGTTTTCATATTTTTACAAAAAAATCAAAATCCGTTGGTTAACCCCTTCAAAAATATTGAGTTTTCGGTAAATGCGCTATATACTGAAGTTTATACTCTTCACATTAGTTTAAAATTTTCAAACCACATTCTACATTTGAATTAATGTATTCTAAACTATCTTTCATGATATATAGGAATCATTCTAATTTTTTAATACTTAGTTTACTAAAATTTCATAAACTGCTTAGATCAATGGAATTAGCATTATAAAAAAATTCATTATCTAGAGAAAGGGAGACTACAAAGGTTCTAAACTCTTCGATCATCATCTTATGTCAGTGCTCGATGAAACTATACACTAAACTCAGATTTTCATTTTTTTGAAATTTATTTAAAATCCGTGGTTTAACCCCTTATAAAATAATGAGTTTTCGGTACAGGCTTTATATACTGAAGTTTATACTCTTCACTTAAGTTTAAAAATTTCAAACCACATTCTACATTTGAATTAATGTATTCTAAACTATATTTCATGGTATATAGGAATCATTCCAATTTTTAAAAATTTAGTTTACTAAAATTTCATATAATGCCTAGATTAGTGGATTTAACATTATAAAATATTCATTATCTAGATAAATGGAGACAACCAAGGTTCTAAATTCGTTGACCCTCATCTTTTGTTAGTGCTCCATGAAACCATACACTAAACCAGATTTTCATATCTTTGAATATTTTTCAAAATCCATGGGTTAACCCATTCTAAAACAATGAGTTTTCGGTAAATGCTTTATATACTGAAGTTTATACTCCTCACTTTAGTTTAAAATTTTCAAACCACATGCTACATTTGAATTAATGTATTCTAAACTATCTTTCATAATATATAGGAATCATTCTAATTTTTAAAAATTTAGTTTACTAAAATTTTATATACTACCTAGATTAGTGGAATTAGCATTATAAAATCTTCATTATCTAGAGAAATGGAGATAACAGAGG
>NC_079519.1:4268867-4297549 GCF_000801105.2 Raphanus sativus | reverse complement strand
ATAATAACTAGAATACTGACCCGCGCTATCAAAGCGCGGGATTGACTTCCCGGTAAATATTTTGGTTCAGTTTGAAATAACATTTTATAATATTAATATTTCGAGCGACATATTTGATAAAATAGTTATAAGTTTTGAGTTAGTGAAAACAATTTTTTCTATTTTAATAGTAGATATATATATATATATATATATATATATATATATATATATATATATATATATATATATATTTCCCTAAACCCTAACCAATATAATTTAAAATTTATAGACATATTAAAAATATAATTATGATTATTTTATATAGTAATCATATAAATTTTATTAAGTGTAATTAAGAATAAAGTGTGATAATTTTATTTTACAATATAGGATAACAAATCTGTATCTTAAAGTTATACTTGCCTAATTTATAATTTATATTTGTACTATTAAAAAATGATTATGAACATAAATATATGATTATGAAGATAATTAAATGGGCCATAATACAGATTTTTTGGAAATTATAAAATGGGCCCAAATATCACTCTAAAAACGTAATGCACACAGCCCATGTTACAAATATAATCGAATCTGTGAAAATAGAGTAAGATCGACAGTTTTGTCTTTGTCTCCTCTTTTCTACCGACAGCTTTTTTTTTTTTAATTTCAGACACAAAATCTTTGAGTAATAAAAAAAAAACGATTGCAATGATTCGGCGCTTGGACGATTCGACTCTGGTTAATTTAAAGGTTCAATATTGTTTGTTTTCCTTAGAGATCTATTTGATAATTGGAAACAAATAGATGTATCAATGAGTTATTTTGTTTTGTTTTTTTTTTTATTTCATAGTATGGATCCAGCAAAAGAGAAGCCGATCGGAGACATGCAAGATCAGATCGTGGTGTACTCGTACATTTTTGGAATATATACGAAGATGGCGAGAGCACCGACAGAAGAAGTTCATCCGATATATAAGGGTAATACAAATTAAAAATACTTGCGTTTCTTAAAGATCTTGTTTATCTGGTTACGTTTTTACTCATTCAAACGAAGAAGAAAGCTAAAACAAATCTAATTTTTTTTTTTTTTTTTTGTTTTGTTTTATTGCTATGAGATGGAAAAGTGTCGTGACCACTCAGAAGCTGGAATTTGTATTTTTACAGAGTATATATAAATTCCTAAAAGGTAAGACTTTTTATTAGTTATGCATTTGAAATCCTGGAAATATATATTATATTTTTCCTCTATTAAATTGGTTAATAGAAATTAAAAATATTTGCTTTTTTTTGTACAGACTTAAGGAGAATCAAAAATGGATATATATACAAACAATGCTGAGATGAGGCACGACTACGAAACCGTTTAATAACTAAAGCAGGTAATCAATACTACTCAAATAGTATTAGTTATGAATTAGGAATGTAATTGATATTGGCTAGATAGGAAAATGGAACATTATGAAGCTTGATGTGATGATCCTATTTGCTTTAGGGGTAATACACATTTAAAAGTTTTGCCTATCTTTTCTATAAAAGTTGACCTGGTTACGTTTTAGGATTGATAATGAAGAAGAAAGCTAAAACAAATCTAATATTTTTTTTTGTTTTTTTTTGTTTTGTTTATATTGCTATGAGATGGAAAGGTGTTGTGACCACTCAGAAGCTGGAATTTATATTTTTAACAGAGTATATATAAATTCCTAAAAGGTATGACTTGTTAGTAGTTACGCATTTGAAATACTAAACATAATGTTTTATTTCCTCTATTAAAATGGTTAATAGAAATTAAAAATATTTGCCTTTCTTGTATAGATGCAAGGAGAAACGAAAATGGATTTTCAGAGAAAACAATTCTGAGATGAGGCAGGACTATGTAACCGTTTAATACCTTAAGAAGGTAATCAATACTAAATCCTTCGTATTAGTTATGTATTAGGAATAGAACCTGATATTTTAGTACTGCATTAGGAATGTAACTGATACTGGATAGATAGGAAAATGGAACATTATGATGCTTGTTGATTGATTTAGCTTGACGTGCTGATCCTATTTGCTTTAAATTAGAACAATGGAGTAATATGATAAATCCTTTATTTCATACTGAACTTTTCCTAAAGTTCACATTGTCTGAGCGTAATCACACACGCAAATGCTGTGAAAGAATAAAAGTCTGAAATTAAAACATAGTACTTAGTAAGAACAAACTCAGAGATTTTGAAAAATCTCTTTGAAAACAACATTTTTTGTTTGTTTCTGAGGATTTCCATCCTCATCAACAATCAAAATCTTCAAACCTTTCTTGGAGGTGACCCTAGAGATAGCAACATAGAGTTGTCCGTGGGAAAACACTGGGCGCGGTAGAAATATTCCAACATGTGAGAGAGATTGACCCTGACTTTTATTAATCGTGATAGCAAAGGCCACAGATATTGGAAGCTGCCTTCTTTTCATCTTGAATGGTAACTTCTTGTCTGATGGAGTAATTGTCAGTCTAGGAATTAAAACAACTTCCCCAACTTTCTTTCCTGTAATAATTCTCGCCTTAACACAGAAATCAGACATATCTATAATCTGCAATCTAGTTCCATTCATCAATCCTCCAACATGATCAATATTCCTTAGCAACATAATAGGGCATCCGATTTTCAACCTGAGAGAGTGATTCGGTAAACCTGATGCCTTGATACCGTTAAGAAAATCTGGTGTGAGAGCTTGATCATTAACAGATCGTGTGTCCGATGGGTCTATGCTGTCAGAGCTTAAATAGATTCTCTCCTCACCTGATTTTATCATAAAATGACTTTTGTTAAACGTTTATATAAACATAGGTATAAATTTGTTTTAGTGATGAACATGTACTTACCAAGTAGATTATCCAACATATGCTGATTTATATTGTTCACGTCCTCATTTGTGGGGCATAAAATGGCCCTCTCTTGAAAAAAAACAGGATCTTTCTGCTGGTGTAGAGCTGCTGTATCTCCGTAAACTTCTTTGCTGATTGATTCTATAGGATCATTTGCATCCATAATCAAAAACTCATCTGGAATAGTTATTAGTGCATCACCATCATTTGGCTCACCAGCTACTCCATCTCCAACATCCAATATCCATTGGGAAAATTCTTCAAGTTCTTTCAACTCTTCTGCAGTCAAATTAGTCGACAACAATCTCATATTCTTTGTTAGTTCGAGCACTTTGCAATGTTTCCACAGATAGGAGTAATTAAGAGAATTCAACACAATGTCAGGTCTCGACCCTCCATTTATAACAGGCAATACTTGCCTAAAATCCCCACCTAAGACAACAACTTTGCCAGCAAATGGCTTCTTTTCTGTAGTCTTCATGATGTCTGCTAAGCTCCTATCCAATGATTCAAAACAATGTCTGCTCATCATCGGTGCTTCATCCCAAATTATCAGGGAGGCTTCTTTAACCAAATTAGCAGCATCAGACCCTGGTATCAAATTACACCGAGTAAACTCATCAGGATCGATAGGTATACCAAATCTAGAATGCGCAGTCCTTCCTCCTTGTAAAAGAAGAGAAGCAATACCACTCGATGCGACATTCAACACGATCTCACCTCTGGATCTAATAGCAGCTGATATTAATCTCCACAAAAAGGTCTTTCCAGTTCCACCAAATCCATAAACAAAGAAAAGACCGCCTTTTTTTCCTATAACTGCATCCATAATTTCCTCGTAAATCTTTCTCTGCTCATCCGTCATTTTTAGGATGTCTCTATCATGTTCGTCCCTTAACTCATCGCGGTCATAACTCTGTTCATCGAGAATCAACACATTCTGAATATCATTACCATCACGAAAGGGCTTTGGCATTTTGTCCCAATTCGATAGTGATGTTCCATTGCTTTTCAAAATCTTTTCAATCTCAAGTAGGGCTCCTTCTTTTTTCTCAGCATCACTTAGACATAGTCCTGTACATATAAATGATGTAGGTTAAATCTAACAGTGATGTATGTAATGTATACACGTAAAATATAAAGTATAAATTACCTGGTCTATTCAAATGTTTCCTCTGCCTATACTGAATATCCTCTGAAAGAAACTCCCATGTCTTTTCCCAGACCTTTTCTGGCATTGACAAAGTCATGGACATGAGCATGACAGCAAATGAATGTCGCAGACAAGATGCAGAACATGAATAGCTTGACCTGATAATATCATCAATGTATTCTTGATCATCTTCCAACAGACCACGAGCAAAACATGCTTCTTTGTAAGTAGGGTAAAGGACATGGTTAAAGGTCCTAATATCTTCATGGCATGTTGATCCACGAACAATATTCAGCAATACACGTAGATAATATCCTTCTTCAAACTTCTTGGGTGCATAATTAATTCTCCCAATGCTGAATCCTCTTTTCCTCTCTTGTAATGCACGCTCTTTTTTGTTCCAAGTAAACATTGTTGGTATTTCAGCTAAAGTTAGCTTTCTAGCAACCGAGCTAACCTTGTTTAACTCAAACCAAGCCATCATATACGTATTTTGGATCAGCATGCGACCTGCAACTTCCTCATATGTGTCATCATCCTTAAAGATAATCATCTGCTTCCCGGGCAAATGAAACTGAATTTTCTCAACTGGTACTGATCGGTAATGAATAGGAAATTTTAGATTTCTCCATGCAGACTCACAAGCAGATACGTATCTGACAACAATAAAAAAACATAAGTACTATTAAAAACAATAGATAACAACAATTGATGTTTTCAATTTATATCACACAACACTGAAATAAAATATATATAAAAATAAGTACCTGCCCTCAAAATAGTCCTTTATCTCGTTTTTATTTCCTTGGTTTGATGATTGATTCACATCACCGTTCTCCATAGATACTCCTTCTTTAGGTGCCTCAACAGTAATAGTAATCCGATCCTGTCCCTTATTGATGTACTTGAATAAGTATTTGATTGATCCAGATTGATTACACCACTCAACATTAATATGAGCTCTATACATAAGAGACAGAGTTCTATTATACGGTATAACGTATCTGTTGTCACACTTGAAACCTTTCTTCTCAATAAAACGATTGTTATCCCGTCTCATGTAAACCGGAAATCCCTCTTTATTGATAGTAGTTCTGGTTGCAAACGCCTTTGGAAATAGTTTAGAACATTTTCCATTCTCCATACACGGTGATTTCAAATTGACAACTCCACAAGGACCATGAATCATCATGTCTTTAATCACTTCATAGAGTTCTGGATCTTCTGATTTGTCTGGAATCTCTGCTGAAATAGTATGGTCAATATGGTCAGTCGTAGCCAATTTAGAACTCGGATGCATGAATAACAAAATGTGAGCATGAGGCAAGCCACGTTTCTGGAACTCGACAGTATAAATTGCTGCATTAAAAAAAAACATTTGCAAGTCAGCAAGATTAAAAAAATCGACCAAATATAGTAAAAATATAGTGAACAACATAAAAAAAACTCACATGCCACTGTTTTCCCTAAGATCTCGTTATCAGTCAAATCTGTCATTAGTGAATCCAACTTCATCTTGAATACTCGAGAGACGATCTCTGGCCTATCCTCTGTATTCAAGTTCTGTTGGGTTAGATATCTTGTAATTTCTGGCCATTTTGGGTTGCATGTAAATGTGATAAACAGATCTGGGAAACCAAAATGTTTACAAATGGCCATTGCATCAAGATAGCTATTCTTCATGTATCTTGGTGAACCAGTGAAAGAAGCGGGCAAAACAAATCGTGCACCTTGATCATTCATATCAACTTTCCCTTGGTTCTCAGACTGCTTAATAGAGTCGAAGCTGTCAGACCTCAAACATTTCTGATTCAGCTTTAAAAAACAGAGTCGATTGGTCTCAACAGTAGTGAATGAATCAACCAAAAACTGTTGAAATAATCTCCTTGAGTGCAGCAGAGTTTGACACTCGCCATCCCTCTCAAATAAGCGAAACGCAAACCACTGTCTCATACTTATATCTTTTCTCTTTAGCTTATCAGTTGCAGGGGTATCTCTTTTTTTAATCCCAAGTCTGAATCCATCTTCTCCATAGGTAAAAATTAGAGGATACTGAAGTGAGAGATAAGAAGGATGTATCTCACTAATTCTTTTTAACCATCCAGTCTGTTTCTCTTGTAAAACAATATCACGCCTGTCCATCTCCAAATTGAAATCCCCAGGAATCAACGCTGCCACTTCAGATGCGGTTGGCGTATCATACGTCCGTCCATCTTTCTCACGACTACTCACAATCCTCATATGAAATTTTTCATTAGGTTCCAAACTTAATCTCTCACGTGCCTGCCGAAACTGCTTCACATAGGGATTAACATCGTCAAGAACTTTGATAATATCCTCAATGATCTGTTTTCTCAAACCCTGCTTCTTTGCTTTATCTGCTTCCGTGTTGAACTTGCTGAAAGAAAAATATAAATGTCATTTAAGACTCCACGGATTTAATAAGTACAAAATCAGTTTGAAATCACGTCCATACCTCATCACAGAGTCTCTATCATGAACCTCGCTTTCAATGTCGACAATGTATAGCTGAGAAAATTTAGCCTTATCCCCTTCGTTTGGTTTCATACTTCCCATTAAATGATAGTTTTCCCCATGCAGTGTAAACGTTTTTGGACCCACACCATTAGGAATAGAACGATCAACTTTTCCACCCAGAGAAGTAAATGAAAACAGCATGTTCAATGCTCTTAAGTGCTTCTGATAGTATTTACTTTTAGCATCATTCCCATAAAGCAGTTGTTTTATAACAACTGGACTTTCTCTCAACATGGGCAACTTGACTTGTCCTTGTCCACAACATAGTGAAAAAACAGGTGGTTTCTTTGATCTTACCTTTCTGTCTAAACGTTCACCGTACCACATTTTGGCTTTACAGTACTGACATTTGAAAGTAGGATTACCATCATCAACATAGGCTGCAAAACACATGGAACACACCATTAAATGTTAATGATATTGTAAAACATATAGTAATAACAAACAGACAGTAAATTAACTTACGAATCATTTTCAGCCCTGTACTTGAAGTAGTGTTTAGTTTACTTTCTGCTTTTTTGGCATCCTGGGCTTTTTTTCTGGTAAGCATGGCCTGAAAGTCAAACTTCTCTACATCCTTAAAAATATAGGCAGACCGCGATGAAAGATTAGAAAATGAATCACTCTCATCACTGCTTAGATCGTATTCTTGATTATATTGTCTCTCTAATTCACCTGGCTCATTATACATAAAACATTATAAAGTCGAACAAACTAAAAATAGTATTTTTATTAAAGATTTAAGCTTGCACAATATAAAATACCTTGAGGCGAATTGATATCATCCGTTCCAAAAAATATTTTTGGATAAATGACAGACGAATCATAATTTGATCTTTGTGAAGTTATAGTAGCGTTATGGTACTGTGAACTGTTTGTTACTTTGTTGCGAGATGATGACTGAACTCTTGGAGTACCCATGATTCTAAATTCTTTGGCTAAACATAAATAGTCAATATACAGTATATATTAATAAAAATAACAGTTGGTTATAATGAAGAATGCTCTTACTTTTGCAGGAAGCCATACTTGTCGAAGCCCCATATGGAGATTGCAAAATATTGCCAAGTCGGGGAGACGGAGACGGTATCACACGGCTTTGATACAACTGTGAGTCTAAGCCGACATCTGGGGATGTATTAGTGATATCCTTCAATACCCTGCCAAAAACAGATTTCAAAGGTATAGACTGATTTCTTGGTTGTGACTTTAAAATCGATTTAGGAGTCATATGATTATCCTGAATGTGCGATATCTTCCTCTGATAGCCTATAGCTCGCTTGAGTGGTGTCCCAACATCTGAAGTAGTTGTTAGACTTGGTCCTGTAGATTAAATGGTTCTAACATATTATGCTGGCTGAATCCAAAATAGAATTATTCAAAACTGTAAACGGGTGACAATTAAACCTTTTGAAGTATTTGTATCATTAGAACCAAATATAGCTGTCTGTGACTCAATTCCGCCATGAATAATGCTGCTTGGTTCATTTATTTGTGTTTGTCTAATTCTATTCTTAAGCACCCTGAGGCTTATTGCTGAAAAGAAAAGACAATGTGAATTGTTGTGTGATTTTAATAAGATTGATAGACCACATAAGTTTGGGGTTTACTCACAACCAACATCCCTTCCTTGTCTGGTATTATTTGTGTCGATATTTTCTTGCCCTAGTTCATTGTCTGCATAAAATTAGATTGTCAATGATATAATATTTTGACATATTATCACCTAATAATCGTTGAAAGCATATGCAGGAACATATACAATGCAAATTGCGATATATCATGTGAATGTGAGCAAGAAATTACAATTACCTGTTACGTGAGAGATGTGAGGTATGTCTGTTACTTCTTCAAACACAACTCCTTTGCTGCTGGTTAATTTTTGACTCCTTGCATGACAATCATCGTTCTCATCATTAGTTGATTTACGTTTCCTTTTCTGAGATGGTTGAACATTGAAGAACACCCCTGTTTTGTCTTTCTTAGGATACTTCATTGACTATTAATCTGAAAACTCAATGTGCCGCTAAACCCTTTTCTATATACAAAGATATCGTGAATAGGAAAAAAAATATAGACAAAGAAATCTTAACTAATACCTAAAAATATATTTGAAACAACAATAAAATTATATGTATTTATTTATTTTTTGGGTATATTTTAAATTGATCTCGATATAATCTTAGGTTAAAAATTTTGGAGGTTTTTGTATCATTGAACACTTCTTTTTGGGTTTATTTGAAACTAATAGCAGTATCAGTATGATAATGATACTTTTATTTATAAAGTAAAAATTTATTATTTAGCATATTTCGTTGTTTTATATTCATTTATTTATAATTCATTTAGAAACGTATATCTATATATCCAGTTCTATTAAAGTATTATCCAAATTTATAGAAATCTAATAAATGTGAATAAACAAACAGCACATTTTTATTAGCAAACTAAACGATAGAATATGGTTTGAAAACACAGAACATGGATAAAAAAGCAAATAACATATGTGTTTTAAAACACTTATTAAATAAATTATAAATAATAACTCCAGGAAAACTATTAAGAGCGTTGTTTATTTCTTCTTGTTGTTTAGCTCCTCACTGCTGATCTTCTCAACTTTGATCCTTTTGAGAGGTCGTATCTTTGATGTGGAGGTGTTATCTGGAATGTCAACGACATCAACAGATGGCTTAGGAGGAGTTGTCATCTTGCTAGAGCTTGTCATCTTGCTAGAGCTTTCATCACTGTAAGTTAATAGAGACACCTATAATGTAGGCAAATATTAGTACGTAGCAGAAGATTTTCTTAACATAAAAATAGAAAGAGTTCAACAATATTCAATTCAATCTTTACAAATAAAATACCTCTGATCCTGAGATAGCTGTTGTCTCCCTCTCCAACATAGTTTCCGACTGAGAATCAACCATGAGGGTGTTGTAGACTGACCAGACTTTAAGCACCTTAAAAATCTCAACTCCTTTTTCGATTGTCACACCAAACTTAAAAGTCTTTCCCACAAGTTCCATAATACACTCAGGCAATAACTCAGGATCTTCAATCTATAGAAAAATATGGAATTCCAAAAAGATTTAAAAATATATTATGCACAACAAATAAACCATTATATAACTGAAAATACCTCATCCAAAGAACCATTTAGTATTTTGGTAGCTTGTACCCCTATAACTGGTGATGCAATCCAATCAAGAAGTACAAATTTTGCTTGAGCCGTATCATCCTTGGCCATCACATGAAGTTTATACCTAAAATTAAGTCAACACAAATCTTGTTAGTTTAAGGAGATCAGATGAGAGAGTAATTAAAATAACACAACAAAACATATAAGTATGAAATATTACTTTGGTGTGACATTTATCACATTTGTTTTGCACTTTTCACACCAAAACAAAGGATTGGATATGGTGGTAGGGTTTATATCTTCCTCCAGCACTTTAAATGTCCTGGTTTGACACAGATCACATCCAAAATAATACCATGCATAATCAGTATCAATAGCACTGATTGTAGCAACGACCTTGAACTTCCCCCCCTGAAATCAATAAGCTTAAAATATTAGCAAACAAACTGTCAAACAATTATATATTGAACAAAACTTATCAACACCTGATTGCAACTCAATATCTCAGAAATATTTTTGTCTTCACACTGATTCCAGCTGTCTACTTTTTGTCCTTGCACATTGTTGGCTTGAGTTACAATTTCTTTTCCTTCTTCACTGGTCTCAACAATGCTCAAAGGATCTTCATTAAATTTGAAACTACAATATATTTTTCACAATGAGATTTGTTACACAATAGCTGTTCGAATTATTTTGTATTCAACAGGAGATTAAAAATGTTCTTAGAATCTTACGCTTCTATTAGCTCTTCTGTCTCCACTATGTTAGGATTGAACAGCAGTTGTGTAGAATCATATGAGTTCGAGATTTGTATATTACCTAAGAAAAATCACCATTGTATCCATAAATCATCAGTATAATTCAAAATTCACAAATCATTAGCATACCTCTAAACGCCCCAATTTTAGCAAAGCGGATCAAACAAACAACAACTCCAAATTGGGCTTCCTCTCTATGAGATTCCATTTCTTCAGCAAATTTTCCCCATAAACAAATAGGGATGCGTTGATCACTTCATTAAAAGAATAAACATTGTATTATAATATGATTATGCACACAATATAACACGATATTTATTTCCAAATATATGTATCACCTGATGTCTCTCAGTTGAAATTCAATCTTTTTTATCTCCTTTCCACCTTTGGTTTTGATGGTTCGGATTTCTGATACATCAAGAGCTTGTCCAACAATATCTAGTTTAAAAAAATGTAAGATAGTATATTTTCGATCACCTTAAAAAAAGAAAGTAAAGGTATGATAATTACCAATGAGGATATCGTTATCTAATTGTCCACTCATAACAGTTTCAAACGATGAAAGCGAAAGAAACATATCATCATTAAGGAAATCTGAAGGTTTAATAACCGTCTGGTTGATGAAAGTGATCTTGTACATGTGCTGGGTTGGTCTGTAATGTTTACCGGCAGCACTCACTTGAAAGTTATACAATGTCTTCCATTCACCAACTCTGCATTCTTTTCCCAAAGAGTTCAGATAGTTTTTCTTACATGTAGCATGGATCTTGCAACCCTGCGTTAATTATCAAACATATAAGTCGCTTGGATTTAGAACAATATCAATGAGACAGATTTCAAAATCGTCATTACCTTCTTGTCTGATAAAATGATTTCCAAACTCTCACCAAAGCTAGTATTGGATGGTTTCCAGGTGTGGAGCACTTTGGCTTCGATGAACCAAGCAGTCTTCCATGGTCGAATTTCATCAAGGTAAACCATCTTTTGTTTAAAGGACATGGTGAATCAATTCTTATCTTTTGAAATGTAATCGCTCAGAGTCTGACATCAAATATATATATAAGAAATGTCATGGTATCGTGTATGGATTTCGTTTTCAATACTGTTATAGAATATATTAGTTGTTAGTTTAAAAGATCACAGAATCTACATGAGATTTTCGAATACCATATAGGAAAATCAATATTGGTTATTAGGCGGCATAAAATCTAGATTTTGTTGTTACCGACATATTGAAGATATGCAAATTAGATTGAATTATAACAAATATCGTTACACAGAAAGTATATTCCATAGACATGGATCCTTTCACAAATTTATGCCACCCAAATTCGATCCTGATTTCCTAACAAATTATCTGTTATATTAATGTTTTGTTTATCAATACATGATTATAATAATTGGGTATTTTTTTACAGTTAGGATATTCCGCAAAACATTAAAGAATGAATAAAAGGGTTGTGGCAGAGATATCATGCAATGCTTCTGTGGAAACTAAGGTAAGTAAGGACTGTTATATATATATATAGGTTCTTATTCAAAAATAATATATGAACTTAATGAAAAGTTATACTATTAGTCCTGAATTAGGTATGGAACTGATTCTGGCTAGTTAGGAAAATGGAAAATAAATGTTGATTGTTGATTCTGTATAAACTGGATAAAAATTATTATTCATTCACGTTTGAAGACAATTCGAATAAATAGGATAATCAATATTTGAAAAATTAATTTTATTCTTACCAATAATAATAAATATTTTATTTGAATAATTGAATAAATATAAAAACCAAAAACAAAAACAACAAACTCTTAGCAAAGAAATATTAAAAAACAACAATGAAAAACACCAACAATGAAAAAAAAAAATCCAATAATTAGTTTCAAATCAGCCACTTCCATCTATTTTTTTCTTCTTTGAAGCAATAGAGTTCTGGTGCAGCGACTTTGTTTTTTTCCAAATAGCATCATTGAGACTCCAAACTTTCATGGCATTGAATGACGCGACTTCAGAGGAGTTGTTTTCATCGATTGAAATTCCAAAACCATAAGATTTACCGACGATGTCCACAATCTCATGTGGTAAAATATCTTGAACTTCAATCTGTTAATTTTCAGATAAAGATTAAATCAGCAAATATAATAGTTTTCATAAATAATTTTAGTTACACTATTAAACAAACATTAAAATATTAGTAATCACCTTGTCAACGTTAAGATTGACAGTCTTGTATGCAGATTTTTTCACAATATATGTGGCAACTGAGTCAAGAAGTGTGAATTTTGATTCACCAGTTTGATCCTGCACAAGTAAAGTTAACTTGTATCTGCATACAGAAGATTCAATTTTAAATTTACAGCATTAGAATAAATTTTATAAAATAAATATATGTAACATAAGATGTTTATTGAAAATATGACCTTGGTGAAACCTTGGTAACATTAACTTGACAAACTCCACACCACCATCTTGGCACATCTAATTCATCAAATGAAATAGGTGATTTGAAAACCTTATTCTGGCAGACCACACAAGCACAATACCACCATCCATCCATGATATCAATAGCATAAACTGAACAAATCACTCTGCATTTTCCACCCTAGAAGCAACATAAAAAGATTAAAAAATGCAGTTAAATATTAAGTTTAGATATTATTGCCAGATGATATAGATTAAACAATTTATATTGTTTTTGTTTATAATATTAAGTTTTTCTAATTAATTGCTGAGAAAATATTGTTAAAATAACACGATTTATTCTTGTTTTGAATGAATAAAGTTTTTATGTTTATATAGGATATTAGAATATTGTTTTGATTTTATACCAGATTTTATTAGATTAATATTTAAGTAGATATTAATTAGAAATGCGGACGATAAAGAGGGAATATTATATGGATTTAAACGATTTGATATCATTAAACCAGAAAGTAGTTTATGAGTTCTTTGGTAATAGGAATTGTTGAGATAATAGAAGAAAACCTTTTCAGAATGTTTCATCTCTTGAATGGTGCTGAAAGGATATTTAGACCATCTCTGGTTTTTATCCTGGATAAGTATGTTGTTACTAACCAGCTGGGTATTTTCAAGAGTGATTTCAGAACCATGAAACCTAATAAAAACAAAAACAGAAGAAATAACTCAGTGTAATTAATTATAATAATTAATATTTATAAATGAGATACTCACTTTTGTTTAAGAGATTTTGCATCGTTGATATCTGGGTTTATAAACACCAAAGTAGAATTAAATGCATTGGATAGTCCCCACTCATCTGAAATAAAAAAATAAACATTTTTATAAAAATATAAAAGACAACATTAAATAAATATATGATAATAAAAATGATAGCATTATATAATCCGAAAATACCTTTGAACTTGACGATTTTTGCAAATCGGATTAAACAAATATCTCCAATTTTTGGGTTGGCTTCTTTGATCAAAAGCTCAGCTAAGCTACCTGAGACACAGCACTCCAGGCGATGGTCGCTGTAAAAATAGTAAATGCAATTTAGGATCATAATTATGTAGCAATTTCGGATCAAATTAATGTTTTAGAATCAACTTTAAAAATATTACTTGATATCTCCTAGAGTAAACACCAATTTGGTCACTTCTTTCCTTCCAATTTGAAGAACAGTTTGACTCCCAAAGTCTATGATTACTCCAATCACATCTGTTATATATCAAAAACGATAGTATAATAAATAATGTATATAGATACTTAATTGGAAAATAAATAAGATAAAAGAAGTTACCAATAAGAAAACGACTATCACTTGAACCATTTATAATGGTGCCAAACTCATGTAGATCGAGACACATGTTGTCGCCACTTGTGAAATCACAATCCGTTATTGATGTATGTTGCAACAACTCCATTTTGTAAACATGGTTGGTAGGTCGATTCATACCAGATGCTGAACTTAATAAAAAGTTGGTAATAACTTTCCATTCTCCAACAACAAATTGGCTCTCGAATTGTTCCAGTAGGGAATGTTTGCAAATGGCATGGATTTTGATACCCTATAAGATCATACAAAAATACCAAATTAAATCATATACTGAATCAATATGCATATACATAATATCTAAAGTGTATAGAAAGTGAGGATAGAGAGTAAGGGTTTCTCACATTTTTGTCGCCAAGAACCATCTCAAGAGATGCACCTTTTTGGTGACTGAAGGAATTCCATTTATGAATCACTTTCACAGCAACTCTCCATGAATATTTAAATGGCTTAACTTCACTTAAAGTGCTGATTTTGATTTTGGATTCCATAAGTGTAGATGAGGATAAAAAGTTTTGAGATTTCGAATGGTTAGTTTGGTGAGTTGTGTTACCGTCCGTTATTTATATAGTTGTATACGGGGTAAATTTTTATTAATCGCGAATATACCAAAAGAATATAATTAGGAATATTCAACTAAAGCTATATTAGAATGTTGTTTTGATTTTATACCAGATTTTAATGAGTTGGTATTTTTAATGATTAAAATTGTGTGTTTAGATAGGATATTAGAATGTTGTTTTGATTTTATACCAGATTTTATTAGATGTTAATTTATTTTCAGTTTTATAATTTTTTCAAATCGTATTATTTTTCTTATACAGAGAGAATATTATATGGATTTAAAGATTCGAGATCATTATACCAGAAATCAGTTTTTAAGTTTAGATATTATACCAGAATGTAGTTTCGATTTATAAATCTGTTTATAATATTAATTAAAAAAAATATTGCTGTTTATATGAAATATTTTATTAGTATTATTAATAAATGAGAAATCAATACTATAATTATTCAAAGTATACGATATTATTCTGTAAACATATAAAACATAGTATTTGAACAATAATAAGAATCTACATATATATATTCATATAAACGTGATATAAATATATATGTTCATTATTGTTGATGCATCAAATGTTTAATCTATATAAAACGATGGTTATAGGAGTTGGTGAGATTATTTTTAAAGTATAATCAATTAATGTAAAAGACAATGACCAATTATAAGAAAATCTAGATAAATAAACCGGAAATCTATGAAGCAAGGAAATCTTAAATAATTAAGCCACGATCAGGAACAAATAAATAAAGAGTTAAATAAAAACAATACACTTAAAAAAAATGCAGTGGCACAAAAACGTAAATATGATTGAAACAAAAGGTCACCTCAAAAAAGGGCCTTCTGTTTTAATAGTATTGATTAAGAAATAGAAAGTCATTATTACTGATACTCATAGGCTATATATTTAATCATTGTCGAATTTTAATTCTTTCGTAGGCACTGATTTTGAATTTGTCTTTATGTGAGAATGTTCTGAAAATCTATCTCTCTTCTGTTCGAGAGTAAATTTACTTAATATATGTGAAGAATCTGAAACACTATAAATTAACTGCGAACAGTAATGTTTTATATATTTCAAAGTAGCGTCTACATTTACTCCTCTTTTTTTAGAAATCTGTATGTTTGAATCCGAGTTAAGCATATATTGAGACATTTGGATTTTTTTTTATTTTTATTTTGTTATCTTTTTCGATAGCTGCAATGCTAACTATAATTTAATTAACCAAAAATGACATGAAAAAAATAAATTTAAATATAGGTGACAATACAATGGTAATTCCGAAATGGTTTCTTTTTCATAATTTAGAGCACTCCCAATAGAGGGTTCTTACTCATAGATTCTAAAAACGCATATGTGTATATGTGTATATTATATGTGTGTAAGTAATTGTAGGGTTTTAAGTTTTACGGAAAATCCAACCGAGAATATCTAAAATTAGATACTTTCGGATGGATTTCCCGTAAAACATCTAAAGTTAGATATTTTTAGTTGGGTTTTCCGTAAAATTTAGAACCCCTGATTACATATAATATTTATGTGTGTTTTTAGAATCCAAAAACAAGAACCCATCATTAAAATTGCTCTTACTTGAACCTGCGCGTCACTATTTTTTTTAGCATATCGCTATGTTTTTTTCACCTCATTTTATTTTGGGAAATTTGGGAAAAGGGAACCAAATAACTAAGACTTTATCCCCTTAGTACAAAATCAAATTTTACCACTTTTAGACTTTTACTACCCTTCAAAGTTATAAAAATTGATATCAATTAATTTACTGTGACAGAAAATTAAGAAAAATATAAAACATGAAGTAGTTAAACATGTGTATATATGAAAATATTATTTTTTGAAAAAAAAAATTTGGAATAGCAAATTCAAAAATGGACTAAAGGTGTTAGTATATCAGATCTACCATCTACGGCGTTTCAGAATATGCAATCTACTCCAAACACAATGATCTACACATGGTAGACTGCGAATTACACTAAAAACATTAAAATCTACACAGGAAGAATACATAATCTACATTTTATTCTATGTTCTGCATAATTGGTAGATCATAAGAGATAATAAATGTTCTTATGTCTTCCTTAGAAGAATATACTTTCTTCTTATTTCTCTTTTGTCTATAATATCGGTATTCTATATCTACTTACTCATTCACATTCTACCCGTTGTAGAATGTACGTTCTACCGGATTTGTAACAAAATCCAAAAATTTAAGAAATAACTGTTATGAAATATTCCCTAAATCTATTAAATCTTTTTATTTCCTTTTTAAAAATTTTATTCCCTAAATTTTAGTTCTTTGTTGCTAACAATGATTTTGAGAAATGTAAATTTACTGCCCACCTTTATTTAAGTTTGTAATCAGCCGCTAATCTTGATAGTTTCTAGTAGTGCATTGGTTTATGTTGTAATTATAAATACCCAGGTGAAGTGTTCGATCTCTCCTTCTACATTTTTGTTACAAAAATGTTTTCCTAAAATATCCTCTAATAAGAGAGTCAAATAAGACCATCTAAATTCATATCATGTATGTCTTTGTTTGTTATCGTGTAAGTCAATAAAAACCTACTTGCTAGACAAGTGATAATTGAAATAACATCATAAAATGTTACATCATAAAATCGTAGTAACTATACATGAATTTCTAGCTAAAAAATGGTTACAATATCTCCGCTTTCATCTCTTGTAAGTTTTGGAATGATGGATCAGCTAAAATTACTTAATTGTAAATGTAACATTTCCTTTGCTCTGCTTACAGAAGATACACAAATAAGATCCGATCAAAAGGACAGAAAAAACAAGAGCCTATGCTTTCTCCACTGCTTGTTCACCATAGGGAAAGTTCTCCTACAATTGGAACATCACGTTTCATCACATGTTCCAAGCTTTCCATCACCTATTAGAGAATATAATAAATTAACAAAACAAATAGACTTTGATGAAACAACATGCTACATGTATAAGCCAAGCACATGGTGAATTAAAACAACTTTGTAAAAATAGTACAATTCAAATGCAAGGACACTTCCCGGTCTAATCAACTACAAGTTTCAACTAGAATAAAAGTCTTCAGCTAAAAACAACATTGTATCAAACACACAGAACCAACCGTGCACAATTAGGCATTCAAAATAGCAGATAAAAAATCGCAATCAACTAGCATTTTTGTTTTTCTCTAAACGCAAAGTCTCTAGACATGGTAAAAAAAACAGAGTCAAAGCTACCCACCTATTGATTCTTAAGTGAATGAGTGTCTCGCAGAGATAAGAGGCATAATGGTATCACTTCCAAACGCTTACGAGAGACATAAAGATACTCAACATTAAGAAGTTTTAGTTTACTTCTACCAACACAGTCCATCCAACGCGTGACACATGACTTGTCGTACTTAAATTTAGAACTTTTAGCTTGAGCCTGTGCAAGCAAGACTTATCGAGGAACATATAATTTTCTAAGTTCAAATATACATAAACATGAGTCCAATTCCAATCAAATATAACTCAGTCTCACAATCAAACTATTATACATTTTAAATAGCACATAAAACTCACAATCAACTCAACCCAAAACTACAATCAAAACCATAAACATGAATCGATTTTCTTTTTAACAATTCAATCTCTTCTTAGTACATGCAAATAAACAGATTACGAACCAACAAAAACGATCACAAAGGGAATTACGAAACCCTAACCTCCAAGTTCTGGGAAACAAGATGAAGTAAGAGCAAAAGAAGAACAAGATGATGCTAATCGAGCTTGAACATCTCCGATTGTACCCTGCAGAGATTACAAAGTTATTCTAATTGGTGGTGTTTAAAGAGGAGATATGAAAGAAGGATGACGAAGGAAATATGTGATGATGAATTAAAGGTCTCCGACGAACTATGACAGCCCGGGAAAAAAGGTGTCGACGGCTTAACCTAATCGATGGAGAAAAAGAAGAGTCGAAGTCGATAGGTTCTGATTCTTTTACTTTTTAGATAACAAAAATAAATGTAAATTATATTATTTTTCTTAATAATAGTATTTAGTTATTAATTAGAAAGGACAAAATTGGATTTTCATTATTGTTTATACTATAGGGACAATAATTTTGGTTTTAATTCCAAGGGGACAAAAGTATAGTTGTTTCATTCCCTTTTCCCAAATTTCCCTTTTATTTTTCTCACAAAATAAACTTACTGCAGCTGATAAATGGCCTCGGTCGGTGGGTCGCGACTCGATGGAAGTGCGACGCGTGTATCGACGATGATGTGGTTTCAACATGTGGACGTCCATGCGTGTTCTTTGATGCGTGGTTTGGCGCGCCGCGTGGGTTTGGAGACTGGGCTTCGGCCCATTGTTTGTCTCCTTTAACTGCCTTGGGTTTTGTGCTTTTATGTTTGTGTTTTGTTTGTGTATACTCGTTTCTGAGCTTTTAAGCCCATAATAAAATCTTAGTTGGCAAAAAAAAAAATGGTTCCTAACAAGCAACCTATTGACAACGGAAAAAATATAAAAAGGTATTAAAGACAAAGAAAATTAATAATTAAGATGGCAAAAATAAAATTAAAAATTGAACGAGCAATCAAAATTGTCATAGATAATAACTAATGAAAGTTATAATTAGCCGCAATTAATGATGAACGACGGTGGGTGAAGATCGATCACTATTTCTCCAAGTGACCCCTACAGCCTCCTCTACTTGTCTCCCTATTCCACATCATCCTATTTGGTAACCATCAAGTCAAGATTTCCCATTAACGTTTCATTTTTAATTTGGATAATCTGTAGTGTAGATATTTGCTACTAACATGTAAACACAATTTCACCTTTGGTGTTTGAAGGGAGATCAGAAGTGAAGAGGCATATCTATGGGTTGTTTGGGGCGGTTTAGTGGTTGGGATTTTTAGTGTTAATTTGCTGAGATTGCGTCTCTATTACAATACATCAAATAATAGTTCTACACTATTTATAATAGTAACTATTCTCATTATATAACTTTAATTATTTAAAGAATTCTACTTTTGGAAAATTTCAAAACGTTTCTCGTTATTATTTTATCATTTGTTATGTATCATGTTATGAGTAAAATTAACGACAACATAAACCAAATAAGACATTCCAAAATCCTTCCTTTTTCTTTATCTTTATTCGTTTGTATCCGTTTTGCCAGTACCGTACAAGTTCTGATTTTGTTTATTTTTGTTTATCGTTTGAGATAAGTTTAATAATAACTTGGCTACCTAAAAACGATTTTTAAACATTTTATGAATCAAAACAGAAGGATAAAGTATAATGTCGATGTGATATTTATACCTCAACATTTGATTTAAAATTATAGTATAGTTTAATAGCCAAAACCAACTATTTTAAATATCTCATAAATGGATGAGTGAATTTCAAAATTTATCCAACTTTTATCCAAAAAATGTAATGATGAGAGAAGCAAACACTTCTAGAGGTAAGAATGGAGCAAGAGAGGCTCTGATGATGGCATGTCGGCCCACACCCCCCAAGTTGTCTCTTCGATCCTATTGCTTATTTCATACTTATTCCTACATTCTTTTATTTTAGTTTTTTTGTCTTTCCTTTAGGTCCCTTTACAGCTTAATTATTTAAAGTTTGTAAATTTTTTAATAAAATTAGTGAACTTTTTCTTATTGTAATATTAACAGTTGGTTTGATAGCATTGGTTAAACAAGGGACAAACGTTTTCTTTTATTTTACAAAATACTTACTTAATAAGTAGGTGTAAGAAAACAAATCTCAGAATGCTTGTATAGTAAATTACAGAATAATTAATTGAATGAATTCTAGCCGAAAAAACTAAACTTGGTATAAATATGAAACACTAAATTTTATTAATGTTAGACCCTTTCGTTTTAAAAAGATGTGTTATAGAATTTTCACACATATTAAATATTTGAAATTTTGATTCATTGTTTTGTGATAAACTATTTATTATAATTTTTAGTCAATCAAAATTCAATAATACAATTAATTTCTTCAAAATTATAAATTATCATTATTGCCTAATAAAAATACATTGAAAATGTAAAAGTGTTTTTTTAAAATGTTTTAACAACTCTTCCACATGACAAACATTTTTTCTAAAATATCGATTATTTTAAAACGGAGGGAATATAATTACGTTATGTTTTTAGGTTATATTCTTAATCAACTATTTATAGCCAGATAAAATTTAAAATGTGAAATTTTGATAAATTCAAATAATAAAAAATGTTAGAACTATGTTTTTAGAAAGCGAAGACGGGAAACAAACGGTATATAATTCATTATCAACATCTTTCTAACTTGTTTGTCGCTTAACAGAGAAGTACGTGCGTATGCCGAATAGGGCAATAAATGAATTATGGATTTAAGAGAGGCTACAAGAGTTTACACCTCTAACAGAAACAAACTGTTTGAATTTGATTCCGACTAGACCAGAATTAACCAACTCCTAGTCGTTTAGTCGCATATAAAAAAATGTCTCAGCTTCAATGGGCTCCATCATAAGTTCAATAGTTGGGCCTTGCTTAGGCTCATTATCAAATCACAATGCTACAAAAGATGTTTCACTAGAACGAAGTTCGAATGGCTCGTGTAAGGATTCAAGAAAAGGAACCTCTTTCAACCAGCTTAAAAAGTCTCTCTCTTTCGCGTACCAAAGCGTCTCTCACATCTTCCAAGTACTTACATTTGAAAGTGCTGCTAGAGCAGCTACCTCCAAGTACCAACTATGTTTTTAGTAACGATGGAATCAAACGAGAGAGAGAGCCCTACGAACACGAGAAGAGGCGTCGCAGCAGAGAGTGAAAAGAAAAGCAGACAGCAAAAAGCTACGATTTTTCTATGGACCCACTAGTGATTATCAGGCAAATATGGGATTTTTTTTTTAAATTTCTGAACAGTCGGAGGACTGAACCCGAAACTGAATCCGTGACCTGGTTTGAAGATTCGGGTCGGTGGGGATTAGAGTGGTCGGTCAATGGATTAGCAGTAGACTAGTAGGTGGTCCGGGTCTATTTCTTGACTTGTAGAAATGGTTGCAAGTCTTCTTCTTTGTATTATCTTTCAAGTATTTTTTTTGGTTTTAATAATTTTCTTGCAATCTTAATTCTAGTTCTTTTTCTGGGTCAAAAGCTCAATTTTTGAGTTTTATTTCACAGTCATTTCTAACCAAAAAAAACAAATTCATGGGCATCTTAAGAGTATAAAAAGGTTTTGAATCTGTCTCTGTACTTTAATTTTGCATGTATAATAAAGTATAGAATGTCAACAAAAAGGTTTAGGTTCTTTGAATAACATAAACAGTTACCGAATAAAGATAATTGATGTGGTGAATAACGTTGTACCATGTAGGACAGCTTACATTGTCTCTTGTTTAACTACATAAACATGATTCATTAATATTTTAACACCAAATAATGGATTTTAAAAAATTGAATTGTGCAAATTAATAGAAAAAGACTAAATAGATTTTTTTTTTGCAAAAAAGACCGCCAAATAAGAGTTTAATATAGTGATCTAAGGCGATTCAATCATACATGAATCCTCGTAATACAAATATAATTATCACTTATAAAATCGTTTTACGAATATGCGCTATACCATATATACATCTTTCTATTGATTAGAGAATTTACAAGTACTATATCTATCAGTACGATCACACATTTATTAGTGATATCAAATCTATCATAAAAAGGCAAATATCAAATCAACACCTAATGGAATGTTTCAAATAGAATAAGTTGAAAGTTTTCTGGCGGTAAAATGATAAAATAACAATACTTTCCTTGGAAACCTTTTAACTTTATTTACATTTTACCAAAAAAAAAAAAACCTTTTAACTTTCCTTTGTTTGAAACATAAAAATACCCAGGAGAACCCTCTTATTCTAACCCTTTTACACTTTTCACCTTATAAAATTCATACATATTCAGACCAAACCCCACGCAGAAAGCAAGAGAAAAAAGACAAGAAACAAACAAACAAAAAGACTCTTCAAAATCCAAATATGTTCTTCAAACTCAGGGACCTAAAGTTAATTGTTGAGAACCAGCCACACGACAAATGTAACTTTGTTTTAAACACAAATTATTTCTTCTTTCTCCATAAAAGCCCCGAAACTTGTGAATTCTAACAACCCCCCCCTCTCCTCACCGTGGATGAGTTTTTCACCGGCGATCTCCGAGATGAACTCCGCATAACAAGAAGCTTCTTCAAAACCCTAATCAACACCAACACGTTAGGACTCATCTTCTTCTTCGTTAACTTCATCCCGCGCTCCACGGCCACCACGGCGGAGCTGTCGTCGGGAAACAAAGACGTTTTCTTCTCACCGACACCTCCGCCGGGATCGATCCTAAGGCTCTGGCTTCTCTGCGGAAGCTCCTCGTTGAGAACTTCCCACAACATATCCATTTTCTCCTCTTTTTTATCGCTCCAAAGACTTTTCCTCTCCACGTAAGAGAAGCTCTTCGTCTGATCGTTACCAACTTCCTTCTCCAAACCTCTGTCGTGATCTCCCCGGCGGGATTTATCCGGCGAGTGTTTCCACAGTGGAGGTGAATCGATGCCGCCGGCAAAGTGGGAAGAGTCTTGGGAAGCGAGCAACGGAAAGCTAAACTCTTGGGAAGAGACAGCCATTTTTTGGGATCAAGAAGCTAAAGAATAGAAGATTGAGAAGAAGAAGACCAATGAGATAGCAACACACAGATTGTGTTTTGTTGTGTTTGTGATGTTGGATTCGTTGCTCTGTCTCTTTTTTTTTCTAGTTCAACTGCTACAACAAGTTTCTCCTCTTTTTTTTTCTCTTATAATTTGCAGAGGAATATTTGGGTTTATTCAAAAAATATGTAATTATGGCGATCTTTTCATATGGGTTGAGTTTGTTTTATTTTGGTAAGAAATAATTTTAATCTCTTGTAGATAATTTGAAACGATTATTTTCTCAATGGGTCAGATTGTAATTTTATATTTTATAGGTGTTTTCACGTATCCTCTATTTGTGATTTTCAAAACGGATTGCAGTTAACATAAATGCGGAAGTTGAAAGATTTTAAAGTTAAGAGACTATATGCTGTTGTTATATAGTTTAGATTAAATTGGTGATTGACTCTCTAAGTTATAAAATGTATAAATAGTTAATTGAGAGGGACATAGGGCAGTTTCAAGTTGACATCTCATCCACCAGCGGAGTGATTGATTGTGGAAAGATGAACATAAAACGTTGTCTCTATATGTGGCCATCAATGTTATTACTCCACCTCTTCAGTAGTATACTAATATTTCTTCAAACAAATTGACTAACCATGTGTTTGATAACTTTCTCTATTTTTTTTTCAAATTGTTGAAACCAACCAATGGGAAAAATAGAAAAACTATAACAAAAACAAAAACAAAAATCAAAGGTTCAAATTTGAATTGTAAACCTTCGGTTTTAACTTTTAAGCAAACCCCATGTATGTTCTATAATAAAAAGATCTCACAGGTCACAAAAGGGTTTATGCGTGGGTGTGTGCTAATGCCATATGTTTTGATTGAATTCACATCATATTTACTGAGAAGAAGAAGAATATCCAATCGTCCTCCTTTTAACTTTCCTCGATCTTCTTGAACCATCTGTATTTGATAAGACATATGAACCAAGGTACTTGGTTATAGTAGTAGTAGATCGAGATAAGGGGAAAAAAGGTTGAGGCTCTCTGGCTTGTAGTAGACCAGAAAAAAAGCAATAACGCTATGATGACATGAGCGATTCTTGGCGTCTAAGTGGGAATGCCTTCTGATTCAAACCCATAAGCCTCATTGGCATACTTGCATACCAACAATGGTAATATTACCGATGAACCTGCAGTAACATAGCAACAACAATCAGTTGCAAACTCCAGAGGGATACAAACACTAGGTGCTAAAATTATAACAACAAACCATCACCGTGAAAAACTATATATATATCGGCATGTTCTAAATTATTATAATCATTTAGGCTAATATCGGCATGTTCTAAATTATGTCTATATATATCGGCATCTTCAAACTCTATAGATGGAGGAAGAACGTTGACCAAGTGGCAAACAAACACGTTCTAGCTAGTGCTAGGCTGAACTAAAACCAATTAAGTCTTTATAATAAGCTAAAAGGTGAGCAGCATTCAAGAAGATAAGAGTCCCAAAGAGTTCCTTTTTGATTATAAAATTCTAAAAAGGCGTAGCAGAAACTGTGATGATTATACAATAAAATATAATGAAACACAACAGGCTTTCCACCAGATAGGAAAAAATATTTAACGGCTGAGGAAAGATCACCTTGCATTACAAGGTAACACACCTCGTCTTCCTCCCACGAACCCGGCTTCCACCGACGACTGCTAAAATCAGTGCACTCTTATCTCCCGTCAGTCCCATTCGTCATCTTCTTCGTAGATCATGTCATCATCAATACCTTGTAGATACAGGTCGTCACGAACCCACGTTCCATTACTAAGTCGTCTTCTATGAACCGACTCTCTTCCACGATGATATTTGCCAAAACCATCTGACTCAATACTTTGCTGGGGGAACGAACCAAACTCGGAACATAGTTGAAATATGTTCATGTCTAGAACGCGCTTTTTTAAAAGGGATCTCCGAGTATATTCATCTTCCTCTCCAACAGTGAATGCAACTTCCCCATGAGGTGAATCACACAAGGCCACTTTCTTATCTTCGTCGATTAAAACACTCTAATAAATACATTAAACAAAAGTTCACCGTAAAGGATTTGGTCCATGACAAATCTGCTTCTTCACAAGTAATATCCATTTTTTCTTCACAAGTAATATCCATTTTCAAAATCCGTGGGTTAACCCCTTTAAAAATATTGAGTTTTCGGTAAATGCTCTATATACTAAAATTTATACTCTTCACTTTAGATTAAATTTTTTAAACCACATTCTACATTTGAATTAATGTATTCTAAACTATCTTTAATGGTATATAGGAATAGTTTTAATTTTTTAATATTTAGTTTACTAAAATTTCATATACTGCCTAGATTAGTGAAATTAGCATTATAAAATATTCATTATCTAGAGAAGCAGAGACTACAAAGGTTCTAAACTATTTGACTATCATCTTATGTCAGTGCTCGATGAAACTATACACTAAATTAGATTTTCATATTTGAAATTATTTCAAAATCCGTGGGTTAACCCCTTCTAAAATAATGAATTTTCGGTAAATGCTCTATATACTGAAATTTATACTCTTCACTTTAGTTTAAAAATTTCAAATCTCATTCTACATTTGAATTAATGTATTTTTAAACTGTCTTTCATGGTATATATGAATAATTCTATTTTTTAAAAATTTAGTTTTCTAAAATTTCATATACTGCATAGATTAATGGAATTAGCATTATAAATCTTCATTATCTAGAGAATGGAGACAACCGAGGTTCTAAACTCTTTGACCATCATATTTGTTAGTGCTCGATGAAACCATACACTAAAATCAGATTTTCATATTTTTGAAATTTTTTCAAAATCCGTGGGTTAAGCCCTTCTAAAATAACGAGTTTTTCGGCAAATGCTTTATATACTGAAGTTTATACTCTTCACTTTAGTTTAAAAGTTTCAAATCTCATTCTACATTTGAATTAATGTATTTTAAACTGTCTTTCAGGATATATAGGAATCATTCTATATTTTAAAAAATTTAGTTTACTAAAATTTCATATACTGGCTAGATTAGTGGAATTAGCATTATAAAATCTTCATTATCTAGAGAAATGGTGACAACCGAGGTTCTAAAACTCTTTGAACATCATCTTTTGTTAGTGACCGATGAAACTATACACTAAAACCAGGTTTTCATATTTTTGAAAATTTTTCAAAATCTGAGGGTTAACCCCTTCAAAAATATTGACTTTTCGGTAAATGCTTTATATACTGAAGTTTATACTCTTCACTTTAGTTTAAAAATTTCAAACCACATTCTACATTTGAATTAATATATTCTAAACTATCTTTCATGGTATATATCAATCATTCTAATTTTTTAAAATTTAGTTTACTAAATTTCATACTGCCTAGATTAGTGGAATTAACATTATAAAATCTTCATTATGTAGAGAAATGGAGATAACAGAGGTTCTAAACTCTTTAACCATTTATTTTTCTTAGTGCTCGATGAAACTTACACTAAAAGAGGTTTTCATATTTTTGAAATTTTTTCAAAATCTGTGGTTAACCCCTTCAAAAATATTGAGTTTTCGGTAAATGCTCTATATACTGAAGTTTATACTCTTCACTTTAGTTTAAATTTTCAAACCTCATTTTACATTCGAATTAATTTATTCTAAACTATCTTTCATGATATATAGGAATCATTCTAATTTTTTAAAAAATTTAATTTACTAAAATTTCATTACTGCCTAGTTAGTAGAAATTAACATTATAAAATCTTCATTATCTAGAGAAATGGAGATAACAAAGGTTCTAACTCTTTGAACCATCATCTTATGTTACTGTCGATGAAACTATACACTAAACAAGATTTTCATATTTTGAAAATTTCCAAATCCATTGGTTAACCTCTTCTAAAATAATGAGTTTTCGGTAAATCCTCTATATACTTAAATTATACTCTTCACTTCAGTTTAAAAGGTCCAAACCACATTATATACTTAAATTTATACTCTTCACTTCAGTTTAAAAGTTCCAAACCACATTTTTAGATTTGAATTAATTTATTCTGAACTATCTTTCATGGTATTTAAGAATCATTCTAATTTTAAATTTATTTTTACTAAAATTTAATATTTACTGCCTAAATTAGTGGAATTATCATTATAAAATCTTCATATCTAGAGAAATGGAGATAACAAAGGTTCTAAACTCTTTAACCATCATGATTTTCTTAGTGCTCGATGAAACTATACACTAAACCAGATTTTCATCTTTTTAAAAAAAATCAAAATCCGTGGGGTTAACCCCTTCAAAATATTGAGTTTTCGGTAAATGCTCTATATACTGAAGTTTATACTCTTCACTTTAGTTTGAAATTTCAAAACCACATTCTACATTTGAATTAATGTATTTCTAAACTATCTTTCATGGTATATAGGAATCATTCTAATTTTTTTAAATTTGTTTACTAATATTTCATATACTGCTTTGATTAATGAAATTAGCATTATAAAATCTTCATTATCTAGAGAATGGAGACAACCGAGGTTCGAAACTCTTTGACCATCATCTTTTGTTAGTGCTCGATGAAACCATACACTAAAACTAGATTTTCATAAATTTTGAATTTTTTTTCAAAATCCATGGTTAACCCCTTCTAAAATAATGATTTTTCGGTAAATGCTTTATATACTGAAGTTTATACTCTTTACTTTAGTTTAAAAATTCAAACCATATTCTAAATTTGAATTAATGTATTTCTAAACTATCTTTCATGGTAATATAGGAATCATTCTTAATTTTTTAAAATTTACTTTACTGAATTTCATATACTGCCTAGATTAGTGGAATTAGCATTATAAAATCTTCATTATGTAGAGAAATGGGAGATAACAGAGGTTCTAAACTCTTTAACTATCGTCTTTGTTAGTGCTCGATGAAACTATACACTAAAACCAGGTTTTCATATTTTTTTTTTAAATCCGTGGGTTAACCCCTTCTAAAATAATGAGTTTTCGGCAAATGCTTTATATACTGAAGTTTATACCTTTCACTTTAGTTTAATATTTTCAAAACTCATTTCTACATTTTTGATTTATGTATTCTAAACTATCTTTAATGATATATAGGAATCATTCTATTTTTTAAAAATTTAGTTTACTAAAAATTTCATACACTGCCTAGATTAGTGGAATTAGCATTATAAA